>NC_056738.1:141923065-141930565 GCF_019279795.1 Protopterus annectens | reverse complement strand
AGCGAATACACGTACACACACTTACAACTGCTTATTCATGCGTGCTATTGCTGTTCTGCACTTACACATGCTTACTAGTGCCTTAGTCATTATGACACTTCATATGTGCATTTAAGGCAGTACTCCTGTGCAAATATAAATGTTACTTAGGTAGGTTATACAGCACAACAAAGTTAACATATGGATATCACATGGAAAATAGGATGTGCTGCAGTGGGAATGCAAGCGCGTTAGGTGGATGCTCTGGCCACTACACTATTGTTGTTTTGCTCGTTTGCATATGTCTACCATAATGACATACCCATGTTCCCTTCCCCTGGCCCCCAAGCTCCACGTACACAGCATCCATCCATTTCTCGGTTGCTAGCCCTGCCATACTGCACCTCCACACATTTCCCTCTCTGCATGACTCGGTACACCTCCAGTATACTGTCCCCACCCAAGTGTCTGCTGGCTCTTCATCCGTTTAGTCCATGTATGTCCCAGCCTTCCCCTGATCCTCCTCCGATACTGGTGGTGACATCGATGTGACCCACAACTGTTGGTTTTCCCACCAGGGATGGACCTGTTGTTGTGTCAAGAGTAGACCTAGCTGGTCTACAGTGTTCCTCCCACTGGTAGCATCCTGCCAGGATATTGTGTAGCAGCGGTTTGCTCACACACCTGGCCAGCCTCATCTCCTGGTTCCACGGTACCAATGCCCCAGGTGTGACATACTGTGCATGAAGCATGCTCACACGCCCCCACAGTGTGCACCATATATCATTATTCCCATCATACTCTTCTCACAGTATGATTGGACAGGCACTCTGTGCTGCACATAGACTGCTCATAATACTGTGGTTGAGAAATGGACACGTGTTCTGGTATTAATCTACACACTTATATACATTTTCTGTACTGTTGGATACCTGTGCTGGATGATGTGTTTGTGATCACAGCAGCTGAATGCGTATCCGCCATGGCTTAGTGGAACTCACGTCAACTATAGTGTGCAGGGTCGAGGGTTTGCAACCTGGCAGTGCAGATTATTTTGTTAATGGTCACATAAACAGCTGTTGGCTACAGAGTGACTAAGGCACTGTAGAACATTTGTAGGTGGATATGCGCTTGTTTGCATGAAGCACAGCATTACTGACCTCTGGTTGTGTTTTTTTGCCCTCAGTTAGCCTCTACATTGCTTCACCAGTGTAGTACTCGCATACTGGTGGTCAAACAGGCTTACACCCACTTGCTCCCACATACACACGCACAACATTGTGCATTTTGTTCATATCTGTCAACCGGGACACTCAGACTGTATGCATGTCCATTGTCAGCAGTGGCCCGGGTGCAGAGCTCCACATTGACCCCAGCTACATATCCCAATTAATACTGGGGTGATAACATTCATAGAGGGTAACAGAAATAACATAGCTACATCCCCCATTAATCATGCTTAGTTTAAGTTAAACTGTTGGTATTATCCATGCTTAGGTCAGGTTTACATGTCAGGTATGATTGTTGACAAAGGTCAGTTTAAGGTGAGGTTGGATTCCTGTTTCACAGGTCAGGATAGGTTACATGCAGGTATTTGGGGTAGGTGTAGTTATTCCATACCTGTGTGGTACAGTAGAGGCGAATAGCTAAGGAGTAGATAGGTAGGTAGTGGGGGTGACATTGTAACTGTATAGTAGCCCGTAGGTATAATTGGATGGGGAGCAATAGGGAAGGTATGTCAGATGTTGGGATTTGTATGTGAGGCAGGACAAGAGGTGTCGGTATCACTAGCTGATGTAGTGGTATAGAGTGTGAGGTGGGGGGAGGGTTTCACAAGGCGGTGAGCCTGTGCTGCTCCAGGTGTGCTTATGGTGTTCTTTCATGTGTTAGTTACATGTGTCCTGTGGGACAGCTGTGATACTACATGTGGGTTGGAGTTCCAGATATTGGCAATATAGTGGGGGAAGAGGGTGTCATCTATGTGTACCCCTAGACATTAATAGGAATAGAACAGGAGCTGATAGGTATGTGGTGTGCATGGGGCACAAAGGGGGTTGTTAGTAGGGGAGGGATGAGCAGGATGGCTGCAGGGAAGGTCCACAGCTGGCCATGTTGTCTACGACAACAGCTGTGCATATGCACTGCATTTGGTGTTTGCGTTGGACACTCACACCCCTGGGTGGGGGTGAGGACTTCAGTAATGCCTTGTGATGCCTATTACATCAGCTTACATGCCTACAGTGGGGTGTTGCGACCATGTGTTTGTAGGTGTTGTGTAGTGGGTAATGCAACAACACATATGGTTATACCGTACTTTGCCATGTACACTGGACTGTGCTGTGGTGGAACCCATATCAGGAATGGCTGCCTGTTAGGTGTAAGCATGCCTGTCAACTGTACAGAATCTGCGGCCTGTCCAGAGTTCACTTCATAATATTGCTGTGTTCCTCTACAATCTGCACCTGTCTGGCAAATACCTGGGAGCTGATGCCATTAAATACAGACACGTAATTGGGTTTATGACTCCACATCCTTCAGATGAGTCATGCTAATGCATAATCTATTATTCTATCAGCTTTCTAAGGTTGTAAGTGGAATATGTACTTTCTCTCCCTGTTTGTCCCCCAACGGTTTAGGTTCTGTTCAGTGGTTTAGCTCTTAGAGGTTGAGAGGTATGGGCGTAAGTTCTGCCCAATTCACAATATTACTGACATCCCCGGGGCGGTCCGAATACAACTGTGCCAGCCAACACCTGCATGCCTAGGCCCAAAATTGCATACCCACAGTTCCCCCACCTGGCCCTCCTCTACAGCACTCATCTTTACTGTGGGTGCAGGTGGGGTCTAACCACACCACTACACACTGCCCACTCTCCATGTGTCGGTACCCATGTCGTACGTTGTCTCGACCCATGGGGTCATCAGGCTTGCACAACCTACTGGTCCGTGTATGTATACAGCCTGGTTGGATAAATCGTTACAGGGGCTGACTCCAATTATCATTACTTTTTGGGGTGTCCCACGAGGGACATTGATGTCTTTGTTTCAAGATCAGACTTGGCAGGTCTCTCCCACTGGTAGTATCCTGCCTGTGGTCTGGGAAGCAGTGGTGTATTTACTTATATTGTGTGTTTGTATGTTTCATCTGTCTAGCTGGGGGGGGGTTGATGCTACGTGCTACACGTTTGTTGAGTGGACCCCCACCCCCATTGGCACGGCCTGTGAACATATGCAATCCTTAACTGGTGTATCATATCTATATATATATCTATATATATATATATATATATATATATATATATATATATATATATATATATATATATAGTTTTTTATATATATATATATATATATATATATATATATATATATATATATATATATATATATATATATATATTGTTTTCTAGTCCTCACAAGCTTTTCTCCCCGGGTCTCTGCTGTAAATGAGCCAGACGCTCAGCCAGACGTACCCAGTTAACAGATGTGATTTAAATACATAATTCAATTAATATCCTAGCTTTATATATTTGTGTATGTTTACACACATGTAGGTACGGGTATATATATATATATATATATATATATATATATATATATATATATATATATATATATATATATATATATATATATATATATACACACACACACACACATACACCTCTACAGTTGTACATCTACATCTGGTTATTCCGTTCTTTGCCATGTACAATAGACTGTGCTGCACTGGGACTCGTAGTGGGAGTGGCTGTCCATTGGGCAGCGGCCCTCCCCAATGCACACTATTGCTTACATCCCTGGGGCAGTCCACATAGACCCACTCCAGCCAACACCTGCTCAGCTAGGCCCATAATTCATACCCATAGTTCCCAATCCACACATCCTGTTCGGCACTCTTCCTTACTCTGGGTGCAGGGCGGGTCTGGCCACACCTGTACACTGTACCCACTCCCCACTTCTCGGGACCCATCACATATGTTGTCCGCCCCATGGACCATCAGGCTTCCCCTACCTTGTAAAATGGGAACATGTGTGGCCTGTCATTCAACATCGGTGTGATGGCAGAAAACCCAAATATGTTTGACTTTTTGGGTGTCCCACAAGGGGTATACATGTCTTTGTTTCAAGATTAGACTTGGCGGGTCTCTCCCACTGGTAGTATCCTGCCTGTAGTCCAGGAAGCAGTGGTGTGTTTACTTTTATTGTGTGTCTGTATGTTTCACCAGACTAGCTGGGGGGGATGGTTGATGCTAAGTGTTACACGTTTGTTGACTGGACCCCTCACCCCCATTTGCACAGCCTGTGAACATATGTAATTCGTAACTGCTGTATCATATCCTAGCTATATAACTGTGTATATTTACACACGTGCATATATATCTATATATATATATATATATATATATATATATATATATATATATATATATATATATATATATATATATATATATATACATTACTGTATACAGATATATCAGTATATGTATGCATACATTTATATATTTATATACTGCTGTATACGTTTGTATATATATATATATATATATATATATATATATATATATATATATATATATATATATATATATATATATATATATATATATATATATATATATATATATAAAACAACATATGGGTGTATAGGTGTCTGCATATCTATATATCTATATATCTATATGTCGGTATGTATATGTATTCTGTCTCTGTATGTATACATTTGTACTACGGAGAGGGAGAGGTATATCTCCATGTAGCTATGGGAAGATATACACACTCATACCTCTACATATATACATCTACATCTGGTTATTCTGTTCTTTGCCATGTAGATTAGACGTTGCTGCAGTGGGACTTGTAGCGGGTGTGGCTGCTCATTGGGTGACACCTTTGCCCAATGAACACTTTTGCTTACATCCCTGGGACTGCCCATATAGACCCACTTCACCCAACACCTGCACACCTAGACCCATAACTGGCTACCCATAGTTCCCCCACCCGCACCACCTCTACAGCACCCATCCTTATTCTGGATGCAGGTCAGGTCTGAACACACCAGTACACGCTGCCCACTCTCCACTTCATGGGACCCATGTCGTACGTTGTCTCAATCCATGGGTCTTTAGGCTTTCCCACCCTTGTATTCCTGGTATGTACACACCCCAGCCAGAAAGGTTGTTGCACCAGCTTCCCCCCATAATATGTCAATTTATGGGGCATCCCGCAAGGGATGCTCCTGTCTGTGTTCCAAGACTAAATTTCACGGTTCCACTGTGTACCCCCCCCGGTTGCATCCCGCCTGTGGTCTAGGGAGCAGTGGACTATTTACATTGTTTGTGGGTTTGTGTGTCTGTTTCCTCTGTCTGGCTGGGGGGGGGGGTGGAGGAAGGTCATGCTACGTGTTACATGATTCTTGCTTGGGCCCCTCACTTCCATTGGCATAGCATGTGAACATATGTCATTCTTGTGTCCTGTTTCCTATCATAGCTATAGATCTGTGCATATCTACGCACACACACACACACACACACACACACACACACACACACACATATATATATATATATATATATATATATATATATATATATATATGTATATATATATATATATATATATATATATATATATATATATGTATATATATATATATATATATATATATATATATATATATATATATATATATATATATATATATATATATATATATATATACATAATGCTGTATATATATATATATATATATATATATATATATATATATATATATATATATATATATATATATATATATATATCTAAAACCATGTGGATGTATGGGATGTATGGCCTTAATTTCAGTTATCTATTGCTATGATGGCTTAGTGGTTAACTATAGTGTACAGGGTCCTGGGTTTGAGCCTCGCAGAGGTAGTTTATTTTATTATTTGTTGCTGTGCAGAACATGGGCCATTTGATCCAGAGTGATTAAGGCACTTTAAAGTGGTTGTAAGTGGGTTTGCGCAGGTTTGCACAATGGAAAGCACTGCTAACCTCCAGTTACAGTATTTTACACTCAGTTAGCTTCTACTTTGCTTACTCTATGTGGGCAATGCTTAGACCTACGCAAATGCACTTGGACACGCTTACCACTGTTTATTTGTGCTTAGACATTCTTACTTGTGCCTTATTCATTATGACACTAATACTTCACATGTGCATTTCATGCAGTACTCCAGTTCCCGTTTAATTGTTATTATGTAGGTTATACGGCAAAACAATGTAAAATTATGTTCATATACAGATTTCTCGTGGAAAATGATTTGTGCTGCAGTGGGACTTGAACCAGGAATGCCTGTTCATTAGACGGACGCACTAACCAATCCACTATTGCTGTGCTGCTTCATTTTCATATATATTCCTTGTTATCCTCTTCAGCCTTTTCAGCTGCTTTAACCATAGCTAGGCGATGGGCAAACCCACGCACCTATGGTTAGCTGTACTCGAGGTTTTAAAAAAGGTAATACAAGGGTTTATCCTTTTTATTCCAATGTACTGTTGCTGTTGAACACATGGGGACTGTTGGTGGAGATATGCGGACACCTATGAGCAGTTTCGCTCATTTATTTACACTTTCTTCTGTTCTACTTTGCAGGGGTGTGTTTATTCTGAGAGCTCTGCTCTCAGACATGCCCCCTGCACTCGTCCACACTCAGTGTAGGACTTGGAGCTCTGGCGGTGTGCCTTCATTATTATGCATGGTGTGCTGACGTCCTCCTCTTAAACTGCTGCTTACATGCAGGACTAGTTTAGTCCTGCATGGCAGATTAGTGAATCCGGGGGATTGTGTTCACACGTAAGAGTAAAGATAGTTTTTCCTACCAAGATGAATGGGATGATAATATTTCTTCATCCATATCCATATCTGATGTGTCTTTATGATGGTTATATTGTTCTAGTTTGTTCGATTGTATTTCTTGTGTTAATGTTTTGTACAGAAGAAATATTGATTGAGGTACTGGGTGGAGCACAGCTTCATTATTGAGTATAACATAATTTAGCCCACAGTGCTTCATATTATCAGATCACAGTAGGCTTTCGTCAGGATATCAAGCATTTTAAGTGCACTTGCTGCCATTCGTTCTGTGAACAATTTTTGAGTACTTCAGTTTTGTAAGCATTTTTTTTTCAGCAGTAAACTAAATTGTTTTATTACCAACAAACTTTACATGATTTCTAAAGGATAGATTTGAGGTTATTGCAATTCCTAAATCCTTGTACTGATCTATTTCCACTATATGGGCTGAAGATGAATATATAAAATATTTATTTATTTAATCAGATTGTGAAATACATGATATTACATTTTTTAAACTGTAGTTATATGGATAAAACCTAATCATCCAATAATTGAATATAAACATTCAGGGTTTCACAATATTTTTCATTTTGCATAATAAAACCAATAGTGCAATCATCAGCATATTTGTAAATCCAAAACTTTTTTTATTTTTGGGATTGTGGAAAATGCAAT
>NC_056738.1:141778065-141918065 GCF_019279795.1 Protopterus annectens | reverse complement strand
TTCCTGGAAATAAGTCCAAGACTGTTCCTTCTGCAAATGTCTACCCCTATGCATTTTGCAACATGCTGTACCTTCTATTTTATTCATCCCCACCCAGGTCTCTACAGATCGTGCATAAGAATATTTATCCTCTCTGTTTGCCTTTTCAGGTTTTGAATAGTATGTTTCACAATTCCATATACTGAGTAACCATGCACACTCTAACTAAAGTCATGTTCTTAGTCTTTGGCAAACCACTCATAAAACAGACTGCACTTTAGAATTCCACCCAAAACCATTAGATGGCTCAGATGTTGAAATCTGAACTCTGCGTGACTAAAACAGATGCAATTGCAGAGGTGTCATGTAGGTCCACGTAAAAGCAGAGTCTCCAAAAATCAACCTCTTAGACACTTTATCTTAGATGTTTGACTCAGTGGTTTCTTTATATATAATTGGAATATCACTGGATCAGAAAATCATAACAACTGAGGAATAAAAACTTGGTTGCACTGGATCAGAAAATTACAATACAGAGGAATAAAAACTGGAATGCCACTGGATCAGAAAATTATGACACAGAGGAATAAAAACTGGAACGCCACTGGATTAGAAAATGGTAACACAGAGGAATAAAAAGTGGAATGCCATTGGATCAGGAAATTATGACACCGAGGAATAAGAAGTGGAATACCACAGGATAAGAGAATCATGACACTTAAGCATAAGAGATGGGATACCACTGGGTCAGAAAACCATAGTACTGAATAACAAGAAATGGAATTCAACAACTGTATCAGAATGCCATGATACTATGGAATAAGAGTTGTAGTATTACTGGATCAGAAAATCTTACCTCTAGATACCAATACACTGTTGGACTTGAGTGCTTCCAGATGTCATAGCACTGACAAAAAAATCTGGGACAAGTGAGGAAGAGGAGAAAGGGTGCTTTTGCGCTCTAGCAATACATTCTATCATAAGAAATGGAGATTTATTGGCAGGGATACCTGGCTATATGCTTCTGAGAATGGCATAGATTGAACAGTTACTGCACATTTCTCCTGCTGCTGGGTGTGTCATTGGGAACTGGTGCATCACATTTATTGTATTACAGGACAGGGAATAATTAGATGGCATACTATATGTACATCAGGATAGACAATCCATGGGTAAACACTCCCCTATTGGAAGGGAAGATGGTAAAATACAAATGACAGATGTGAAACAGCTGCTCCTTAGCATAAAGCACTAATAACAGGACATCAAATGACCCTTTTGAGGCTTTCGTGTACAGTGAATTTATCTGCATGATGTAACTAAAGGCCATAATGGGGATTCAGAACTATATTGCCCCAGGGTATCCTGCTGTATAGACAACATACAGCCCAGACCCTGGATAAGGTTACACAACATGAAGCAGTGTCACACAGTACTACAGTAGGCAGCTGTTGTTTTATAAGGCCTAGTCCCCAGAGGTCAGCTAATAAGATAATGCTGCCCAAGGTAAAGAAAAGGGAGATTTAATGGTGGCTGTCAGTTTTAGCTTGCTACGTGACTGAATGTAGCATCTTCATTTAGGCACAGCTCTGAAGTTTACTGCAAATATCTCTGCCAGGCAAACACCCATTTTAGCAATTAGAACCTAACCAGTTTTCTTAATAAAAATAAATAAATAACCAAGTCAGTATTTAATTTGTTTATATTTACTAACAGATTAGTTTGTTATCAAGACTGTCACATCAGATAAATCCAAATATTCAATTTTCCTAATAAACAAATATTACCTCCATAAAACAGACAAGCTAAATTAATAGTACAAAAACAGTAAAATATAACAAAATTATCTTAAATGTTGGCAGCTGTTAAAGAGAATTAGAAACATGTTTTAAATCTCAGTAGTACCAACATGCTCAGTTCGTAATGTACCATGCTCATTCATTGATCAGATCGTACATTGAAATAAGTAAAATAAGCTTCTGTCTTTGCTTCTTTCTCTATCTAACTCCTTCCCTTTCTTTTTCACATGCTTTACATGCCAGTAATAATAAAGGCACTTTAGTGGTCAGATAGTTTTAATGCTTTGTTTTTCTAATTAACTGTGCTCAGTAGGAAGGAAGAGAGGGAAATCTTTACACTTTGAGTTTAAATAAAGTTCATAAATCAGGTATGGCAGAACTGAGTGGCTATTCCTTAAGATCTGCATCTTTAAACATATTCCTCCAGGTTCCCAGAGTTCATGCAGACATGTCAAGCAATGTAATGGGACACAACACAATTAGTAATAAGATAAATAATACAAAAATCAGTTTTTAGTTCTAGTACTGGCAAGCCAGTTCACAGAACAATAGTGCATTGTTATACAAAAGGGTTGCAGTCTCTAACTGCAAACACAAGAATGATCACAAGCTTGTTGTTCAGCCTTTCGACTGTTTTACATGCAAGATTGCTAAATAGAGAGGACTGGGAATTTGCCCTTACCCCGCTGTTGTGTGATCTCGGGAGCTGATAGATATAATTAGAATTGGCTATGGGAGGTGCAGAGGGGCTTGACCTCCTGCAAAACATTGTTTTTTATCTTTTTTTTAAATATTTTGATCTAAAAAGATTGATCTTTTTGTATGCCTGCAAGTGACAGTTCACTTAATACTGGAACTATCTACAAAAGGTATATTTAAAATAGTTATCAACACCAGTTCACAGTCTCAAAGGCAGAGTCTTAGAAGCAGAACTTAAAAGTTGTTTCAAAATTAACATCTTTTATCCTTGAACATGGTAAGTTCAAAGTGACAATAGAGCATGTTTTGAAGTTTAGTAGCCATGATGAAAAGTTTACAAAATATTCATTCTCAAAATAATTTAGTTCAGATATGTTTGATCTTTTTTTGGTACTATTAGCATGCTAAATCTTGTGGTAAGACTGTGGGAAGCCATTGCATCCTGCACTTGACCTCTCAAGGGGGAACTGCTTCATCCTATATGAGAAGGAAAAAAATAGAAGATGAAAAAAAAATCTAATGAGCAGCTTTCAAAGGCACAGACAAGTTCTGACTGGATTATCATTTATTGACTGTTTAAGCCTGCTTTTTTGCTTCAGGACAGAGATACATGAGTTTAATTGCAGTGGTGTTTCTGCCAACTGATCAGAAGTGTGGCGACCAAAGCTTTACTAATCGGTGCTTCATTAAGGATTAGAAAGCCTCTATTACAAAACAAATTAAGCATGCTCTAATCTTAACCTACAAGTCCAACTGCATTACAGGAAAGTGTATGCTGTGAAAGCTTTGAAAAACTTATTAAGGGTTAGCGCTGAAATAGCACTTTTGCATTGATTTTACAATACACAGGTATTATGATTTATGGAGTGCTAGTGTCACTCTAACAAGCTGAAGGGCGTACAATAACATCTTGAACATCATTAAAATTCAGAAGCCTCTTGCGCTAACTCATCAGCTACTAGATATTGTCTGAGACTTTACTATAGTTTTCGGAAAAGCACTGTGCTATAGGAGAAATTGTTTCCTTGCATGACAAATATTCAGAGTACAAGCAAGAGTGTGAGGTTTAGCCTGTTCAACATGTATTTGATAAATGCTAAGTTAGTAATGAATCCCTCGCATAATTAGCATCATTGTTGTTGAATACATCAAGCTTCTCATGCTAGGCTGCATTAATCAGCATAAGCAGGTTTGGCTGACTATTAGATGAAGTTCAGTGGTACACTAGAGACCTCTGTTGGTTAGTGAGTGGCATTGCAAGGCTTGATAAATTGTTCATACAGCATTACGTACAGGCTTATCAGTGCTGAAGAAGTGAATTGTCATTAGAATATTTTTTTAACTTTAAAAGAAAGCCTATCAGGTTTCAGTTTGCAGACTTGGATGTGTCCTTAATGCTATAGTCATAACATTTCAGCTTAAGAGCATCCACAGTTCAGTCATTCCAGACTAGAAAACAATGTGTATGTGCAGTGATTGTTTAACTGCATTAAGTATCATCAGAAATCTGTTCCTTATCAAGATTCTTCCTCAATCCTAGCTCATCAGATTCAGTATAGTCTATGTACATCACCAGGTTGCAAAACACATACTGGATATCTGTCGTAATCAGATTAGCAGTGGCACTTGATTTCTTGATTTGTTTACAATGCATGTGTTACACTATTCACACAGTGCCTTAGTTGTTAGTTGTCTCAATCAGTTCCTGTTTTGCGATTTTTTTTCTTATTTTGAAGGTGTGTGAGCAAACTTTAACCACTGTCTGACTCTTTATGTTGCCATAAATCCTTAGTTCTGTCTTCATATCCTGAGTTCCTTTTTCATATTGAAAATATGTGGCATGATTTACGGATTCTGAATACATTCTAAAATATTGTTCACTTTCAAAGGAAGCAGTGGTGTTATGGCTCTGTTAAGAAACCAGAATGCAGATGAAGTTACAATTTATAAATTAAAAAAAAATATTAACTAATAGGATGATTGCTATATTTAGTTTGATCAGCACTGTATGTGCTAAATTCAGGTAATCCTGATGGAATAACAGCTCTAAGATGCCATTTACATTTGCATTATTGAGTAGCTATAATGGAAGAAACACCTTAGAAGGTTGTTACTGCGTAACTAATAAGCTAAGTGATAACATGATAAAAATCAGAGCATCATCTCAGTCTGATTGGCTCCTGATGGACTGCTGACAAGTACTGTAATATTAATTAAGACAAAGAAATCAAACACACACACACACACACACACACACACACACACACACACACACACACACACACACACACACACATACTATTATATTAATAAGGCATAAGGAAATCTCTCTCTGTCTCTCTCTCTCTCTCTCTCTCTCACACACACACACACACACACACACACACACACACACACACACACACACAAGTACTATTATATTAATAAGGCATAAAATCTCTCTCTCTCTCTCTCTCTCGCTCTCTCACACACACACACACACACACACACACACACACACACACACACACACACACACACACACACACACACACACACACACAGAGAGAGTTTCACTCTTGTTTTAACTTGTAAGTTTCATGTCAGAAGGGAGATTTGTTCCTTCTACTGCCCCCCCTCAGGTGTTCTTTATAGTCAACCCTGCCCATACACTCTTCCTACCTATGTTACACATTACCTTGCATGGTGTCTTACTGCAGTGTATTACATTAATTATATTGATTATAGTACCTTGATAATGGAATAACACGTAGATTTGGGAATGAGTCAGATTATGCCAGTGAAAGGCAATGAATGGCAGCAACATTCTTTTATTTATTTATTTCATTTTATTTTATTGTTTTTTTTTTTTGTTTTGTTTTTTTTTTTGGTATAATGTTTTCAGGATATATTTTGAGTGAAACATAATGTGTGATTCTGTGCATGTGTCACGATTGTCTGAAGGATAATTCATGCATGCTAAAAGTTTAAAAGGTATTACTGTCTGTTAGCATACCATTCATGGTAATCTACATAACAGTTTTCAAACTCATTTTTTATACTGCTCTAGCAGGTTGTCTCCTGCTGTACCACTTCATTGCAATTGCAAATTAATTGCCACATCCTGGTATTTCCTGCTATGTATACTGCTATATCATGGTACACATTTTGGAATAATGATGGAAATTGCAATCCAAAATAATAAAAAACATGCAGCAAGGATGGAACAGAGTCTGGCATCACACACATGTGTATAGCTGCTGTCAAGCTGAAATTGTCATTAATATGGAAAATTTGCATATATCCCATAATGGTATGTATTATTGGATGCAAGTAAATATTTTGTGTAGCTTTTCTAGTAACTCAACATTCTCTGGTCCTTATGGTGCTACTCAATTGAAAATTAATTTGTTTATACTTGAAAGTAACTGTATAAACTTAGTGGGAATACCCATGCATTACAGACCTCATTTTTAGAAATAATTAAACATACAAATCATATAAACTTAGAGAAGAGGGTTAAGGCTATGAACTTTATCCTGTAATCCTGATTTTGAATCCCTCAGTCTTTTTTTTTCTTTTGGCTACTTTCTAATTCTGAGCAAGTTATTTAGTGAGACAGAAGTCCTAGATTGTTCTAGAAAAGTAGAGTTTAGGCCTTGTGAAGTTACCCAGTTAACTAACAAAACAAAAAGAAAAACATTAAAATTACATATACTAACAAAACTACATTGGCAATGTATGCCTGCATCGCACTAGCTGGCACCAGGACAATTAATCTGTAGCACAGTCTATTTAACACCATGTAACTTTTATGCATGTTCACTCATAAAGGAATCTATTATATTAGTCATGGGAATATGAAAGCACAACCCTCCTCTGCCTCAAAATGAAATAAGTGATTTAACTTCTTCTCTGGTGTTAGAGAATTGTGCTGTTGGAGACCCATATGCATTCTTTCTAAAGTCCTGATATAATTTTGAATTGAGAATAATGTCATGATTTCTTAGACAAAACATTCTGAAAACTTTGCTGAGCATTTTAAAGTAACTTTGCAAGTTAATTAAGTTACAAGCCATGGGTAGTGCTGCCAATGAGGCATGAGGAGATAAAACGTTTAAGCCGCATTCATCTAAGTTGTCTGAAACTCATAGCACGGGACTCTGATTATTTGGCATTGACAGCTCTCTGCACCAGAATTCCACTAATACTTGCACATGACAGGATATATGCAGCAGAAGTTTTAATTTATACAGGGAGTCAGTATTATAAAATTATCCATTCTTTCAGGGTGTATTAAGCAGTGTTTTTTGTTGTACTCGGTTTCTACAGCTGATGTTCTCAGGCATGTACAGCCCAATCAGTGCACATTGATTCTACTTCTAAACGACAACGATGTCCTTCTGCCAGTGAACTGGAATATTTTTCATGATCCTGCCTGCAGAATGCTATCTGCTCAAAAGAGGTCCTCAAGTCTCCTGTGACTTCTATCTACGCCAGCAGAGTACAGTTCATTCACTTAAAAACACTTCTCATGAGAACAAAGCAAACATAAATTATGTGCACTATATAAGGTTCTTAGAAGGCTGGTTGATACAAACAGCTGACTTATAATGTTTTTTCTGCATGTAAGGAAGATAACTAATTTACAGTGAATTAAAACACTTTTCAGGCGTTCCTTGAAAGGCTGTTCAGACAAGGAAATGGGAATATTTTTTAATCTGTCTTAGATGTTAAAAATGGAAGTAAATAACCTTTCAATGCATACAAGTTGGGCTCTTAAATGTGTAGTAGTGTAAATGTACAATGCATAGCATATCTTTTTCTTAAAGTAGAATATTTTCTTGTTTTTCAAAGTATATTTTCCTTGTGATATGTTGTCTACTGAAGTACAGTCAGCATCAGTCTGAAGACCCAACAGACTAAGATCTGAAAAACAAAGTTCAGGCACCTTGGCAGTAAGCCATTTCTCTGTGATACATTTGGTGGGGGGCACATGGCTAAAGTGACATTCAGCTGCAGAGAAATATGGCTGTTGTAAATTCCCTTTAGGTAAACAGGAGGATATGGTACCATTCCCACAGCTTCCATAACCAAATGCACAGGTGGAAAATAATGTCCATGACCCCCAAAGCCACGCGAGACAGCAGGTAGTATGACAGGCTGGCCAGTGGGCGTGTCAATATCAGTAAAAATGCAGTGCACAATGGGCACTGCCTTTATAATTGATGTGTGTGGACCACTACCCCTTTCACAGTGTCTAGGGAACATTACCTAAAATGTATACTGGAGCATAAATGTGACTACCGTAGCATGCAGGATCTCCTCCATGCTGTAGCACACTTCTACATGTTGTAGTTACATAAGCATATCATGTACACTCAGAATAATGCTCACTACTTCTTCTGTCCTTGTGCAATTAGTTATTAAAGTTGTGGGCATAGTAGTGTGTACTTCTCTTTGCCCACAGGAAATTCACAACAGCCATATTTCTTTGCAATTGAATGTCACTTCAGCCATGTGTCCCCCACTAAATGCTTCACGGGGAAATATTTCACTGCCTAGGTGACCAAACCCTGAAGAACAATATAAAATGATGCATCCCAGTCCTATTTTGTCCACTTAATAGCACTTAGCAATTAACATTTAAAAATTGTTGTATTATGCTTATTGGCAAGGCTAATTTCCTCTGAAAACTGTGGAAAGGGCTTTCTGATATCTTTTGGTTCTAGGAAGTCACAGATATAGTCTCTGACACAACAGCATAAGGACACATTGGTTCTTAGAAATGGCAAGGTGTTTCATCTTCCTAATTGCAAATACAGAGAATTCCGTACACACAAGAGTTAGAGAGAGAGAAAAATTACTCTATTTGTCAAGGATATACGGTTATTCTTCATAATGTATAAGATTTTCTTGCATGACAAAATATGGGTCCTTCCCCTTCCAAAAAAAGGTTAAAATAAGATTTAAAACTTGCATTATAGAAAGTATCAAAAATAGGTGATTTAACTGCTAGCTGTGCTATTTCTGTTACTTGATTCACACATATAGTCATATCCAAGACTTTGTATCATTTCATACTCGATTCTGCAAAAATTTTAGCAAGACACGAGCAGCTGTCAGTAGTCCATGCCATCCAAAATGTTTAATAAACATTATGATATTTTATAATTCCACTATTTAAGAGACTTTCACTGTCATGTGAAGCAAAGCATTATGAGCAGGATACCAGGTACCAAAGAATTCTGTAGCGTGTAGTCTGTCTTTTTCATTTTTTTTGAAAAACTAAACAAGATACTCATCAATAGGTGACAATAGTCCTTAACATTTGTATATGCAAACAGGTCCAGATGAAACCATAACTGCAAACAAACATTCTTTTGTACTTACTTCAGCAGCACATGTACTAAAACTGGAACGACATAGAGGAAATAGGACTTTCATTAATTGAAAAACTGGTATTCCTTCAGCTAGCTTGTCCTAAATTACTTCAGTGAAACCAGTTCTATTTGAATCTAAGGTTCATGGCAAGGAGAGGCAAGCCATGTGAGATGCACACACACACACACACACACACACACACACACACACACACACACACACACACACACACACATTGCTTCATTCAAGGAGCTGTCTCTTTCTCACACTCTCTCTCTCTCTCACACACACACACACACACACACACACACACACACACACACATGCGCATACAACTTAGATATTTCAGAATGACACTAGATGAGGATCTGAAAGATGACAGATCTAATCTGAATCATAAAAATGTCAGTAATAAGTTCAAACTTCCTAAATTTAGAATTCTTTACTGACTTCTGGTCCCTGTAATTCAATAATCCAGGTCTGTGACAGTAAATGGAATAACACACTACTAACAATGTTTTTTGTCTAAAGTGCAGATGTCTCTGGCAGGGTGATCTCATATCTGTCTGGGTCTGGATGGAAAATTTAACAGTAAGCACCCCAATGTTTGTGACATTGTGTTAGTCTACCTGTTACACTATGTTCAGTTTAATCTCATATTTTATGTAGTTCAAGTGACATTTATCCACTCTTCGACAATCAACTTTGCTTACAGACTCAAAAGATGCACAGCACTGATAATGTCATAAAACAAGGGTGGCCACACTATGAACCCCAGGAATTATAGGCCCGTCAGCCTGACATTAAGAATTTTATCTGATTAGACCCACAGAAATTTGACTTTATAAAATATAGATCCCATCTAATGAATCTGGTGAACTTCTGCAAAAGGGTAACACAGGCTGAGGGCAGAAGTCATGCAGTTTGCACAGCTTATCTTTGATTTAGGCAATGCAGTTTCCACTGCTTATCTTTGATCTAGCCAAGGCATTTTATGCATTAAAGTTGGGATCCCAATGTCATAAGATGTATATCCAATTGGTTAAAAGACAGAACCCACAATGTGTAACTGTAGCAGGGTGCAGAGTCAGAGAGCATGAAAGTGACCAGCAATGTCCCACGGTATTCAGTGCTGAGGCAAGTTCTATTCAGTATATACTTTTCAAACCTCCAGATCAAGAAACAATACCTCTGGTTAACTAAATTTGCAGAAAATTGCAAACTGAGAGTTATTCTCAAATCTCCATCTGATGTTCAAACCCTCCAGAAATAATTTACACTTATAAATACTTGGAGCAGTGAAACTTTTTGCATTTGGTAGACAACCTTGTCTAGTATACAACATGGACTATGCCCAATTCAATATGGAAGTGTAGTTAGAGACCTTGGGACCGAGGTAGATGATGCTCTCCCTTCTGATTATCATGTAACAACATTTTCCAGGAAAGCCTTTTATTGAGCATAGCTAATCACATAAGGAATATCAACCAGGCCCAAAAAGGTCATTGTCCTCTTATATCCAACAATGATAAAGCTTATTTTAGAATTTGATGCCCCCTTTTGGATATATCTCAATAGGTATATCAAGCAACTGGGAAAAAATGTTTCCTGACCAAGATCACATGCTTAAAATCGCTAGGCTACCAGACACATTTTTTCACATCATTTAGGCTCTTTGGAGGAGCATTATGTCATTCCTTCCATGGAGTCAGGGACCCAGTGGTCCAGGATCTCTTTCACCTCCACAAGTCAAACAGACAACAGAACCAGAGAGCTAAATTTGCTTCAGCAGATTAATAAAAGAAGGTGGAGAGAAAAGTGTGTTACTCAACATCTCCTCATCTCTGAAATAGACTATGTCTGCAAATTAACAGTATGGTACACTTTCTTTCTTCATTAATGACTTAGTTATTAAATGTGTATTCATAGTTTCAAACTAGGGTTGACTAACCTAGTCCTCCTTGAGAGAGGAGTTACAGTCTAGGTTGTGACTTAACAAGGTGTAATGGTTGCAAGAGTCAGTTGCCTTAAACGTCCTATGATCTTATTCATTCCTCAGAAGACTACTCAGACACATAGATGTATATATTATTACTAGGCTAATGATCCCCAGGAGGGAGTGGGGCTTTCTAAGCCTAGCCAAGTTTTTCTGAAAGAATAATGCCATCCGGTATCCAAATAGGACATTGAGGGCCAAGCATTTATAAGCTACCTCTGTCCATAAGAGACATGGGTGCCAGGCCTTGTGTAAATATCCTATTCCTCATCCAAATAATGTTTATGTTATGTTAATTAAAGGACCCCTACTCTTCATACCTCTCAACTGTTCAGATTTTCAACTCATATTTTTGGTCTGCTCCTCGTAAAATTTGTGGTCTTCTGGCAAATCTTTGAGGACGGAAGTCACTAACTAATATTAAATAATGACAGATATTTGAGTTTTACACTTCATATCCTTCAGAAAATACATAATAATACAAACCTGTTATTCTACCAATTTTCTAAGTTTATAGGAGCAATATTTAAAATCTGTACTTATTTTTGGGCCTTTGTCCCCTATTATATTTGGCTTTGTCCAGATTTCTTGAACTGATAGGTTGAGAGGCATGTTACTCTTTTTGATAGTTGCTGTGGCATCTTTTACATCCAAAGTAACTCAAACAGATGGACCTGAGTTTAACTTATCATCTGAAGGGCAACTTACATAGGAGTGGAGCAACCCCATTATACTGCACTGTAGTGTCAATATTATCAACCTGGTGTGGGAACAGAGCCTTCCTCAGTCACTGTTCTCCTCAAATGAAGTAAAGAATCTAAGTTAGTAATGACAGGTCTGTCTCGTAAAAATACATACATTAAGCTTTATGCCAAGGTCCTCACATCATATCTTTACTAAGTACTTCTTAGGATATTAAGCTGACTGCAGCTGGGTTTGTAAAAGAGAGACCCAGGTCCAGCAGCCTCCAAGCCCTGGGTGTGCAGCATCAAGGGACACAAACTGTCTCCCTATTGAAATATTGGTGCTGTTAATGCCGAGAGCTGACATACTAAAAAAAAAACGAAAAGTACAAGAGAAGAGTGAATATCGAATATCAGTCTTTTACTTCAAACTTGTCTTTTTCAAGGGACAAGCCTCTCCCCCCAACCCCCGAACTTATACATATATCAACTCTGAGATTGCCATACCTCTGAGAAAATGGAATATTCCAAGAAATGGCCAGCTCAGACTTGATGTATGCAAGTTTATTTTTTCAGCTTGGGATTTGCCAGGTCTATCCATTATAGCAAAACGCTCCTTATACAACTCCTCTTTTCAGCAGTGCTTCTGGACTCTCAGATACTAGCTCCTTTCCTTTATTGAAGATAAACTGAGACTGCTGTCTCCTCCCTTCTCTTTTTTACTAACCATAGACCCATTATCTAAGTGGGTACAAATGCATTTGACTGTTCGTGGACAGAAACAGCAATGAGAGAAGGTTAACATTTTTGTATTTGCAGTTATCATTCGAATTTTCACTGAACATCCAGTATAACACATCCTAGTACTATTAAAGTATTTTTGCTGAATTACAGTCCTACTTCCTGTGTTTGTCAATTTATCAAAAATGGAAATATATTCTAGAAGAAAACCCTATTGACAAAGGTTTTCAAAAAGACTAATTCCCTCTACCATTTATTTGTACATGACCTCACAACATAGCTAGGTATTCACAGTAATTTCTCTATACATTATATGCTAAAACATTGATTTTTAAACCAAAATGAGAACATACAGCCTGGCATCATTTATAGCTATTGCCATGAGGCTGAGAAAATGTTTTCAAGGCATATCCTAGTACTTCTGGATAGGACAGGGTATCCAAAAATGGATATTCCATTCATCAGGGTTGACAAATGCCAAAATAATAACATTTAAATCCTTATGACTTTACTTGAAAAAGGAGGTTTAAGCAGTTTCCTTTAATAAATCTGATACTGCTCTCATTTGTGAATAGTTCTTCAGCCTGGACAATATATTTGCACTGTTTACAGTTTCCACATTTCCCTGTTCTTCCACAGGTAATACTCCCTTTATTCATTCCCCCATGTTCAAAACAAATATTCAAATTATTTGAAACTTTGCTAACCATTTTGGGTTGACTCCATACCACTGCATATCTGTAAGGGTAGATCTAATAATGTTCTACTTCTTCTCAATAATGGATCTAATGTCAGAAAATTAATTATTAAATCACAATACCATAATTATTCCAAAGGTGGAGGTGAAGAGCCATTTAAAGGACCTCAAGGTCTCCAGAATTGCGGGCCTCTGCACGCCTCACCAAATGGGACGTCTTTAGGCTCCCTGAAAATTTCCGCCTCTGCCTCTGGACGGGAATCTTCCTGCTGTTGGGAGAAAACTTGCAGATTTTCGAACCACATTTTCCCCTCCTTTGGCCTTGGGGTAAGGCCGAAGGGAGTGGAATAACGGGCCTCACGGCAGATAACGCTTTTCCCTCTGCTCACAGCGGGTGGGGTGTCTTTCACCTTGGGTCCAAACAATGAGGACCCATCAAAGGGAGCGTGGGCGAAGGAAGACGAAGGCCTCCGCCAAACTGACACAAGCGGAGCCAGGCTTGTCTCGTGAGAGCCACGCCTGTGCCTGCTGCTCTACCCGCCTTCGGCCGCATAGGAAATGAGCCTCATGGACGAGTTAGCAATTGGCGTAAGGATAGCCAACTGAGAGCTAACGGACTGGGCTAGCTGCTCAGGTAGGTTACCCGAGAGGAGTCTGACAACTCCTTGACCAGATCCCTCTGAAGCCTGGTAAAATGTGCCAAATAATTCCAGAGACCTTAAGTAAAGGCCGCTGAAGTCAGGGTGCGCTTCCGTGCCTATCCATACTCCTAGACTCCTTATTAGGAGGATGGATGGACGTTGAAGCCTCTGCCACGTCTGTTGTGTAGCAGATGCCACCACCATGGCATCTAGCCACGCCTTTAGTAAGAACTCCTTCTCGGGGAGCAGATAAGAATTTGTTTGGACGAGAAGGACTGGTTCCACGGTATCCGGTGTTCCCACGCCCTTGACAAACTAAATCAAGAAGCTGGAAGGGCGGAGACACCCAGGAGGCGGAGGGCTGAGCCCCAAAGGCCTTGAGGAGCACTGATTCGTCCGCGGAGGGTTTGGACATCCAACCGCCTCGTTGTTTGAGGATCTCTAAGATGTCTGCAAAGGAGACATCGTCGAGGGCGACAGGGACCCCTCCGCATCATCCATATCCGTGTCCGATGTAATAGACTGGGGAGTCCACGTGCTTCCTCTTGCACGATCTCTTCCTTGGGGTTCCTCTGAAGACGACTCCGAAGAACCCTCGGAGGAGGAACCCCACTGGGGTAACCTCAGGGCCTCGGGGCTCCGCTGGCTACGGACAGGGGAACTGCCAAAGACCCAGTCTCCACGCCCAGGGAAGGTGCTGGTAGAACCGGAGAGATGGCCAAGAGTTTGGCCAAGGCACTCCTCATGGCCCTGAAAGCCGGACCCCAGAATCCTGGGAGAATCCGGTCTCCGGGGCCATGATGGCAGACGGAAGTCCCAGCCAAGCACCGAGGGAGGCTCGGAACCCGAAAGCATAGGTCCCGAAACATCACCCTTGGGTCCAGCCGAAGAAGTCGCGTACCAAACTCGGATCCGAGGGCCGGGTTGGAGTAAGGGTCGGGAGCCGACCCTGAGATCTCCACGGCTCCAAGAGCACCTGCTCCGACGGGCGAAGCAATCGGAGGAGGAATGGCAATGGGGTGGGTCATGGTCATCGGCTCCGAGGCCAACTGGGTGGAACGAAACAAATTTTTGGAAGACTGGGGACTGGAAAAGTCTTTGGAGCACCCTGTCTATATCAGAATCTGACATTCTCGAAGACCGAGAGGAAACAGAACGGGTTCGAGAAGACCTCTCCTCGGCCCCAAGGGACTAGGGACTGCGGCTCGAGGCGACTTCGATGAGAATCGGCGCCGAGAAACCACACACCAGATTCCATCGGTGCCGAGGTAGACCCGCCGAGGAGGAAGTGTCTGAGCGGGCGACCCTTGTCGGCTCCGAGAGCAGTGGAGCCGACGAAGGTGACCCGCCTCTCGATGCCCCAGCCATCGGCTCAAGCCGAGTCGATACTGGAGGCATCGAGGCAGACCGCCCGACCTCGGCTCCGAAGTCTTTGGAGCCGAAGGAGAGGCCTGCCTAGGTCTCTTGGCAGTCGGATCCCGGCCGGACTGGTCGGAGCCGAAGCCCTTTTCTTTTGGCAGGAGTTGGAGAGAGCCAAGGCTTCTTCAAAAGAGGGTTTAATCAAGCCTTTGAGAATCAATTTATTTTTCCTCTCCTGGAGGACCCTTGAGGAAAAAGCGTGACATACGCTGCATGACTCCTGCAAGTGCTTTGCCCTAAACAATACACACAAAGTAGATGGTCATCAGTAACAGACATCTTAAAGCACATTTAGAACATTTCTTAAAGCCCAAGGCCTATGGGGTTGAGACATGTTAATACACAAATCTAGTCACTCTGACAGGAAAGTACACTAAATTTTACTACTGATATAAAGCTTACAGTAATAAATAATGCCAACTCTTTCTGTAAAAAGAACAGGTAACTCTAACCCAATTTGTACAATTATTAGAGACCCTGTAATTATAAATATTAACAGTCCGGGAAGGCCCTGGATGGAGGGGGGCCGAAAACAAACTGAACCCAATCACACACAACAATTCCAAATCCAAATCGTACACAAAGTTAGCGATAGCTGTTAAAACAGCTTTTGTGAGCAAAAACAGCAAAAAACTGACAGAAAAGTTAGTTTAATAAACTACTTAGCCCAGCCAGCTCGAGACCACGTCTTCGCAGGGAAGCGGCAAACGAGATCTGGGGGACTAGTGGTGGTGCATCCTGGGATATAGTAAGCTCAGCCAATAAGAGACTTCGCTCTTTGGCATAGCGTGCAGTCGAGCCGAGGGATCGGCTCCGAACCCATCATTCAGAATGTAGGCGAGATAGGATCACATAACATCAAACATTCTTTTGTACTTACTTCAGCAGCACATGTACTAAAACTGGAACGACATAGAGGAAATAGGACTTTCATTAATTGAAAAACTGGTATTCCTTCAGCTAGCTTGTCCTAAATTACTTCAGTGAAACCAGTTCTATTTGAATGTAAGGTTCATGGCAAGGAGAGGCAAGCCATGTGAGATGTGCACACACACACACACACACACACACACACACACACACACACACACACACACACACACACACATTGCTTCATTCATGGAGCTGTCTCTTTCTCACACTCTCTCTCTCTCTCACACACACACACACACACACACACACACACACACACACACACACACATGCGCATACAACTTAGATATTTCAGAATGACACTAGATGAGGATCTGAAAGATGACAGATCTAATCTGAATCATAAAAATGTCAGTAATAAATTCAAACTTCCTAAATTTAGAATTCTTTACTGACTTCTGGTCCCTGTAATTCAATAATCCAGGTCTGTGACAGTAAATGGAATAACACACTACTAACAATGTTTTTTGTCTAAAGTGCAGATGTCTCTGGCAGGGTGATCTCATATCTGTCTGGGTCTGGATGGAAAATTTAACAGTAAGCACCCCAATGTTTGTGACATTGTGTTAGTCTACCTGTTACACTATGTTCAGTTTAATCTCATATTTTATGTAGTTCAAGTGACATTTATCCACTCTTCGACAATCAACTTTGCTTACAGACTCAAAAGATGCACAGCACTGATAATGTCATAAAACAAGGGTGGCCACACTATGAACCCCAGGAATTATAGGCCCGTCAGCTTGACATTAAGAATTTTATCAGATTAGACCAACAGAAATTTGACTTTATAAAATATAGATCCCATCTAATGAATCTGGTGAACTTCTGCAAAAGGGTAACACAGGCTGAGGGCAGAAGTCATGCAGTTTGCACAGCTTATCTTTGATTTAGGCAATGCAGTTTCCACTGCTTATCTTTGATCTAGCCAAGGCATTTTATGCATTAAAGTTGGGATCCCAATGTCATAAGATGTATATCCAATTGGTTAAAAGACAGAACCCACAATGTGTAACTGTAGCAGGGTGCAGAGTCAGAGAGCATGAAAGTGACCAGCAATGTCCCACGGTATTCAGTGCTGAGGCAAGTTCTATTCAGTATATACTTTTCAAACCTCCAGATCAAGAAACAATACCTCTGGTTAACTAAATTTGCAGAAAATTGCAAACTGAGAGTTATTCTCAAATCCCCATCTGATGTTCAAACCCTCCAGCAATAATTTACACATAAATACTTGGAGCAGTGAAACTTTTTGCATTTGGTAGACAGCCTTGTCTAGTATACAACATAGACTATGCCCAATTCAATATGGAAGTGTAGTTAGAGACCTTGGGACCGAGGTAGATGATGCTCTCCCTTCTGATTATCATGTAACAACATTTTCCAGGAAAGCCTTTTATTGAGCATAGCTAATCACATAAGGAATATCAACCAGGCCCAGAAAGGTCATTATCCTCTTAAATTCAACACTGATAAAGCTTATTTTAGAATTTGATGCCCCCTTTTGGATATATCTCAATAGGTGTATCAAGCAACTGGGAAAAAATGTTTCCTGACCAAGATCACATGCTTAAAATCGCTAGGCTACCAGACACATTTTTTCACATCATTTAGGCTCTTTGGAGGAGCATTATGTCATTCCTTCCATGGAGTCAGGGACCCAGTGGTCCAGGATCTCTTTCACCTCCACAAGTCAAACAGACAACAGAACCAGAGAGCTAAATTTGCTTCAGCAGATTAATAAAAGAAGGTGGAGACAAAAGTGTGTTACTCAACATCTCCTCATCTCTGAAATAGACTATGTCTGCAAATTAACAGTATGGTACACTTTCTTTCTTCATTAATGACTTAGTTATTAAATGTGTATTCATAGTTTCAAACTAGGGTTGACTAACCTAGTCCTCCTTGAGAGAGGAGTTACAGTCTAGGTTGTGACTTAACAAGATGTAATGGTTGCAAGAGTCAGTTGCCTTAAACGTCCTATGATCTTATTCATTCCTCAGAAGACTACTCAGACACATAGATGTATATATTATTACTAGGCTAATGATCCCCAGGAGGGAGTGGGGCTTTCTAAGCCTAGCCAAGTTTTTCTGAAAGAATAATGCCATCCGGTATCCAAATAGGACATTGAGGGCCAAGCATTTATAAGCTACCTCTGTCCCTAAGAGACATGGGTGCCAGGCCCTGTGTAAATATCCTATTCCTCATCCAAATAATGTTATGTTATGTTAATTAAAGGACCCCTACTCTTCATACCTCTCAACTGTTCAGATTTTCAACTCATATTTTTGATCTGCTCCTCGTAAAATTTGTGGTCTTCTGGCAAATCTTTGAGGACTGAAGTCACTAACTAATATTAAATAATGACAGATATTTGAGTTTTACACTTCATATCCTTCATAAAATACATAATAATACAAACCTGTTATTCTACCAATTTTCTAAGTTTATAGGAGCAATATTTAAAATCTGTACTTATTTTTGGGCCTTTGTCCCCTATTATATTTGGCTTTGTCCAGATTTCTTGAACTGATAGGTTGAGAGGCATGTTACTCTTTTTGATAGTTGTTGTGGCATCTTTTACATCCAAAGTAACTCAAACAGATGGACCTGAGTTTAACTTATCATCTGAAGGGCAACTTACATAGGAGTGGAGCAACCCCATTATACTGCACTGTAGTGTCAATATTATCAACCTGGTGTGGGAACAGAGCCTTCCTCAGTCACTGTTCTCCTCAAATGAAGTAAAGAATCTAAGTTAGTAATGACAGGTCTGTCTTGTAAAAATACATACATTAAGCTTTATGCCAAGGTCCTCACATCATATCTTTACTAAGTACTTCTTAGGATATTAAGCTGACTGCAGCTGGGTTTGTATAACAGAGACCCAGGTCCAGCAGCCTCCAAGCCCTGGGTGTGCAGCATCAAGGGACACAAACTGTCTCCCTATTGAAATATTGGTGCTGTTAATGCCGAGAGTTGACATACTAAAAAAAAGACGAAAAGTACAAGAGAAGAGTGAATATCGAATATCAGTCTTTTACTTCAAACTTGTCGTTTTCAAGGGACAAGCCTCTCCCCCCAACCCCCGAACTTATACATATATCAACTCTGAGATTGCCATACCTCTGAGAAAATGGAATATTCCAAGAAATGGCCAGCTCAGACTTGATGTATGCAAGTTTATTTTTTCAGCTTGGGATTTGCCAGGTCTATCCATTATAGCAAAACGCTCCTTATACAACTCCTCTTTTCAGCAGTGCTTCTGGACTCTCAGATACTAGCTCCTTTCCTTTATTGAAGATAAACTGAGACTGCTGTCTCCTCCCTTCTCTTTTTTACTAACCATAGACCCATTATCTAAGTGGGTACAAACGCATTTGACTGTTCGTGGACAGAAACAGCAATGAGAGAAGGTTAACATTTTTGTATTTGCAGTTATCATTCGAATTTTCACTGAACATCCAGTATAACACATCCTAGTACTATTAAAGTATTTTTGCTGAATTACAGTCCTACTTCCTGTGTTTGTCAATTTATCAAAAATGGAAATATATTCTAGAAGAAAACCCTATTGACAAAGGTTTTCAAAAAGACTAATTCCCTCTACCATTTATTTGTACATGACCTCACAACATAGCTAGGTATTCACAGTAATTTCTCTATACATTATATGCTAAAACATTGATTTTTAAACCAAAATGAGAACATACAGCCTGGCATCATTTATAGCTATTGCCATGAGGCTGAGAAAATGTTTTCAAGGCATATCCTAGTACTTCTGGATAGGACAGGGTATCCAAAAATGGATATTCCATTCATCAGGGTTGACAAATGCCAAAATAATAACATTTAAATCCTTATGACTTTACTTGAAAAAGGAGGTTTAAGCAGTTTCCTTTAATAAATCTGATACTGCTCTCATTTGTGAATAGTTCTTCAGCCTGGACAATATATTTGCACTGTTTACAGTTTCCACATTTCCCTGTTCTTCCACAGGTAATACTCCCTTTATTCATTCCCCCATGTTCAAAACAAATATTCAAATTATTTGAAACTTTGCTAACCATTTTGGGTTGACTCCATACCACTGCATATCTGTAAGGGTAGATCTAATAATGTTCTACTTCTTCTCAATAATGGATCTAATGTCAGAAAATTAATTATTAAATCACAATACCATAATTATTCCAAAGGTGGAGGTGTTGCCATCACCCTGTTTACTGAGGCCTGCGACCAAAATAGGTTTAGATTTCAATTCCCTACTTTCTACAACTTTACATACTACCTTTTCAACCATATGCCTTGGGTAACCCTTGTTGTAAAACATGCTGAAAAAATAGTTATTCAAAAATATTACAATACTTTTCTGTTATTATAAATGACAATGGACACATAAATCCTTCATTATCCAAACTATAAACTAATATTAGCTGCAGAAAATTAGATAATAGGCATTACAATTATAGTAAACATGATAACTTAACAGAAAAAGGCAATGACAATAGTAAATTTTGATTTAAAAAACTGCAGGTTTAACAATATCCAGCATTTTTTGGAACATTTTTCACTTGTAAATATGCAGAATTTATACTACACCTTAAAAAATAATAAAAAGTACAAAACTAAAGAAACTGTTTACAGTCTAATAAAACACTTGAATCAGTTTTTTATCATATTTTTAAATATTTTTATATGCCAGAAAAACAATAAATACTGGGAATATATTGGCTTTTTAAGGCATTGTGCATAGATGAATATATAATTTTTGGGCACTGTACATATATATATATAGGGTCTATATTAGATCAGCGAACGCTTAAAAAAGCAAACGCTGATTGATCGAACTTATGTGAGCGAATGTTTAAAATATCGAAGCAACATAAACCTGAATTTTTTCCTAGGGAAAGAATTTGGTTGTCCGTTTCTGTTGCTTCGGTATTTTCAGTGCTGTGGTGGAAAGTTACGGGTCTGATTCAGGTAAGCGTGCGATTGTGTGGATGTGAGTGTTAGGGCGGGTTAGGTGAGTTAGGGTTAGGGCGTGGGTTGGTATGTGTGCGATTGTGTGGACGTGGGGGTTAGGGCAGGTTAGGGTTAGGGAGCGGGTGAGGTGAGTGTGACGGTCCTTAGGGTTAGGGTTTGGATTAAGGTAAGTGGATAGTTAGTGGTGTGTGTATAGTTTAGTGTAGGGTTAGGTGTCAGATTTTAGGTGTATGTGTGTGGATTGCTGTTTGTTTGGTGTGCTTGTGTTGTGTGTATGTGTTTTGAATCAGCGATTTTTTTCCCTAGGAAAAAAATCACTGATCTGACAGTTCGAGATTGTAAGCTTTTGCTTATATAAGTTCGATCAATCAGCATTCGCTTTTTTAAGCGTTCACTGATCTAATATAGACCCGATATATATATATATATATATATATATATATATATATATATATATATATATATATATATACATATACATATATACATACATATCTTGGTTCCATTTATTGAAAACTCAAAATATTTTTATAATCAAAATGTTGAAAACTTAACATACTGAATATGTAAATTTACACTTTCTCACTGCTGTGCAATCCCAGAGCTGGTATATATCATTATCAGGGGGGGTATGGGGTGCAGAGAAGCTTGCTTCCCTGCAATAAATAGATTTGAAACATTTTCAATTGTCAGCATTTTGTGGTTCAATATTTTAACTTTCTGTTATTATAACACATGCTTTCTCTCTTACATGCACACATGCAGAAACACAGATTGTATACACACACACACACACACACACACACACACACACACACACACATATATCTATATCTATATATATCTATATATATATCTATATATATCTATATATATCTATCACTTCATAAAAGCGAATTGCTGAAATATCGAATTTCACCAATTTGTGTCCATGAAGCTAAAACCTCTAAATAATAAAAGTGCATAATCGCGAATAGGACTATGTCGAATTCGCACTTATGCATTTTCATTATCATAAGGAAGTGTTTGGCTGGGATGGTGTCTGCAGTTTAAGGTGAGTGAGTATGCGTGAGTGGGTCAGGGTAGGGAGGTGGGGGATTGAGTGTGTGTGTTGACTGTGTGTGATTTTTTTTTTTTTTTTTTTTTACTGTTTGTGTGATCTCGCAGTTAGTATATATAAGTAGGGGGTGTGGGGGTGCAGGGGGGCTTGCCCCCCTGCATATGTGTAATGTATGTATGTGTGTATGTGTCTGTGTGGTGTTGTGCTGTATTTCAGTGTTTTGTGGTGTGGGTGTTATGGTTTTTGTGTTGTGTGCTGTATGCTGTGTGTTCGATGTTGTGGTTTTTGTGGTTGTGAGGAGTTGGAGTTATTCTGTCGAAAAGCTGAAATTCGATATTTCAGCATTTTGGCAATATGAAGTGAATCTCTCTCTCTCTCTCTCTCTCTATATATATATATATATATATATATATATATATATATATATATATATATATATATATACATACGTGTGTGTGTGTGTGTGTGTGTGTGTGTGTGTGTGTGTGTGTATATATATATATATATATATATATATATATATATATATATATATATATATATATATATATATATATATATGGGTCTACTTCATAACATTGAAATTTCATAACGATGAATTTCATAACATTGAGACCATAACATTGAAAATTCAAAACACTGAAAACCCAAAGCACTGAAAACTCAGAACAATGAAAGTATGCTTCATAACAGTGAAAACTACATTGCACAAGTAAATAAGATCCCCTCCACCTACAACGCCACCAAACAAACACACTTTCTACTATGTTTCTGCAGGGGGCTAGCCCCCCTGCACTCCCCATGTGGGGGCTCTGCCCCCCACACCCCCATAAATTAAATATACCAACTTCAAGATCACACTGCAGTGGAAAAAAGTTAATTTCCTAACCTCACTGTATGCAGTGAGGTTAGGAAATTAAATTTTTGCCACTGTAGTGCAATTTTGGAGTTGGTATATTTAACTTACGGGGGGGGATGCGGGGGGGGTGATGCCTCTCTGCAGAAACGTAGTAGATATTGTGTTTGTTAGTTAGATGTTGTTGTAGGTGGAGAGGATGTTATTTACATATGCACTGCAATTTTCAATGTTATGAAGCACACTTTCAATGCTCTGAGCTTTCAATGTTTTGGGTTTTCACAGTTTTGGGATTTAGATGTTTTGGTCTCAACGTTATGAAATTCAACGTTATGAAATTTCAATGTTATGAAGCAGACCCATATAAATATATATATATATATATATATATATATATATATATATATATATATACACACACATATATGTGTGTGTGTGTGTGTGTGTGTGTGTGTGTGTGTGTGTGTGTGTGTGTGTGTGTGTGTGTATATATATATATATATATATATATATATATATATATATATGTGTGTGTGTGTATATATGCTGACTAATTGTTGTGATAATTGGACATAAGATCTGGAGTAAACACAGCTTATTTATCACTACTCTTCCTGTGCTATCAAGCTGTTATCACCATTTTACCACTATCACTATGTATCACCACTGTCCTTATGTCATTTGCAGCCTAAACTAATTTCCAGTTGTGATCAAAGCTGCAGAATAACAGTAAAGATAATACCATAAGCATATAACCATAAAGATATATAAAACAGAGGCAAAAGTACAAATCAAAGTAAAAAAAAAATAATTCCAATTTCAAAATATCAATAAAAATAGAAAACAATATGTGAACCATGCTCCTCATCCTAAATGTAAATTTAAATATATCTACCTTCATAGTACTTATTCTAAAATACAATACTGCAACATATTACATATAAAGATATTTAAGCATTTTAAAAGTAACAAATATAAAGAATAGTCACTTGAACTCTTTAGAAAGTTGCATGTAAAGGCAAAACAAAACAATTAGAAAACCTGAAAGAAATTCAGTCCCAAAACATACAAAGAATTGACCCTCCAAATTAAAGAAACTTTGTTAAAAAGACCAACTCAGGGGGGGGGGGGGGGTGACTACCAATAACATTATCTATATATAACCACCTAAAACAAAATTTGTAAAATTAAAACCTTTCAAACCAATCAGTACTCTTTTGGAAGTTCAAAGCTTAATATTGCAAGATCCATAACAACAAAAAGCAGTGTGTGATTCCCAAGAAATAACATCAAATGGCTAAAATCACTATTATATATTAAAAGCCTTTTTTAACGGGCAAGCAGTCTGTAGCCCCAGTAACCAAATACCCCTTCTACTTACATATATATATATATATATATATATATATATATATATATATATATATATATATATATATACACATATACTAACTCTACGATTGCTGAAGGTCACAGAAAACAAATTGTTGTGAGATACAGCACTTTTGGGATTAGAACATACTTTCCTTAATCACACTTAATTACTCACAGTTCTGAGGTTTGCACTTCTACTTCTTGGAATTATCATGGGAACCAAATTCAATATACTAAACACAGATCTTGTTCATCCTTCCCCACATAAACACAACTGATACCAGAGCCAAACATGACAATGCAATAAATTTTTTTTAAAAAAAGTTATGCTTACCTGTGTCATGACTAATCCAAAACCCAAAAGCATCTAACAGAGCAGTCCCATAGCCATGCACTTTAATGAAGACTTCCATTTTATCATCTAGCCCTTCTGTAAGCAGCTATCTAGCCCCTCAAGCTCCGAAACATGGTCATGTCCTGTAAACATGCTGTTCTAATAGTAGAATGGACTCCCCCCAAGAATGTATCCGCACCCAACCAAATTTCTATGTTCATTAAATCTTAATAAAGATTCCGCGGTGGTGCAGCGGTAGCGTTGTTGCCTCACAGCAAGAGGTTCTCCCGTTCGATTCTCGGCTTGGGTTGGGAGTGCCTACTGTGTGGAGTCTTCATGTTCTCCTCGCGGTTGACTGGGCGTTCAAAAGACATGCATTGAATGGGCGTGTCTTCGTTGAAGGTTGGGCGTCGGGCTGGCAACTTGACACCATAAAAGCCAACTGCCAATCATTAGCAGACCAGATTTCTGCTATGGCAACCCCTAACTGGGAAAAGCCAAAAGACAAACAACAACATTAAATCTTAACAAAAAGAGGAAAATAAAAGCATGTAAAATAAATAAAATGGTTACAAAAGTAAGAAAACATGCATTACTACCCCATTCATTTAATTTTATAGTAGACCCATATATTTTTGTTCTGGCATGTTTGATTGGTTTATGTTTTTCTATAACTACAGTGAAAAAGAGAGACACCGGCTGTTTTTTAAATATTTATGTTGAATTTTATATACAAGTACAAACACAATACCAAACCAAAACAAATAAAAACTATGTACACAAGTGTCTACATCAGTACTTACTATATAACCTATTAAGATTCATAATCTATTTATTTATTTATTGAAATTTAATTACTGGGAAAGTCAGACTGAGTAAGTGCCCATTTTCAGGGGAGGAGAAAAGCTCCAAAGTATTACAAAAACATTTTAAGAATAATAATTTTGCAATCTTCAGAAATAATACAATAAAAAATAAAAAATACAGTTTAAACAATTATACACAATTAGACATAATGTGTAAACATTGGTTAAGAACAGATGCAATTTGCATGTCAATGATTTAATATTTAGAGAAATTTTAGCCAGTTTAGAGAAAGTAAAAGTAAGCTAGTATAATATAAACAGGAATTACATTATAAAGTGGTAGAAAAAATAGGGTGGTGGCATATTTAGATAGAGTCAGGGGAGAGAACTTGACTGGAGTAAGGGACTAGGTGAAGAAGGGGATATAAGGAGGTATAAATCATGAATAGATACATGTTCATATTTTGCGATATAGTTTATCCTGCAGTTGAGCAAGGAAAGAATCAGATTATGGCTAGGAAGTCTTTCATAATGGTTTTAAAGGACTAGAGGGAAGCTCTCTACTAGCTGTGCCCCCCACACCCCCTACTTAAATATTCTCACTCCGAGGTCGCACTACACACAAACACACACAAAACACCACCACACAAGCTACATTCTCCTCGCACGCACACATCACAGCAACAAAACACACTGACACACACCTCAGCCCCTACCCAAAACCCTTAACACACACACAGACACAGACACACAGACACACACACACACACACACACACACACACACACACACACACACACACACACACACACACTTACCTGAATCCGCTGGTATTTGAGGTTTTGAATTTCATGCTTCTGAGCTTTTGCTGTTCTCAGAATTCCACTTTATGGGTTTGGAATACTGAATTTCGATATTTCAGTATTTCGGGCTTCTAAAGTGAATCCATATATATATATATATATATATATATATATATATATATATATATATATATATATATATATACATACTGTATATAGTTATTTATATTTATATATATATATATATATATATATATATATATATATATACTGTATATATTTATATATAATATATATATATATATATATATATATATATATATATATATATATATATATATATATATATATATATATATATATGGGGTCTACTATGTAATTTCAAAATACTGAAATCCTGAATTTCAGTATTATGAAATTACATAGCCGAAAACCCAAGCACAACTCACAATTCCGAAAACACACAACCGTGAAATTCAAAATCCCGAAACTATGCTACACATACAGTACACACATAAACAAACACAACCCCCCCCTCAATCAAATAAATGCATCTACACTATAGATAAGCAGGGAGGCAAGGCCTCCTGCAACTCCGAGATCGCACAAACAGAAACACAAACGAAACTCACACACACATATCTTACAGTCCCTCATACACACACATCACAGTCACAACACACACTTACACACACTAAAGCATCTAACCAACACACCTACACACACAAACTTACCTAAATTCAACCCATACATCCACACACCGCACCAGCGGAAGCGGAAATTCAACATCTCCGTGCATCGGGATTTTGAATTTTGTGCTTCTGCCGGTTTCAGAACTTTGAGTTTCGGCTATGTAATTTCAAAATACTGAAATTCAGGATTTCAGTATTTCGAAATTACATAGTGGACCCATAAATATATATATATATATATATATATATATATATATATATATATATATATGTTGCTAACATAAGGCTATAGAAGTACAGAGGTGGGAGTGAGCAGTGTGACAAAACTATGTATATGACTGGGAGATGTAAGTAAAACTGTTTAGGTCTTCGTGAAGACTGGTTGTGGGGTCTAGGATTCTGAATGAAGAGAAATGGGTTAATGATATGGCAGTCTGAAGATAACAGTGGCATTTATCCTAGAGATACACAGGAACAGAACCAATGATTCGGTAGGTGAAGTTTTAGTTGTGTTTTAAATGAGTTTGCATTTGTAATGGATTTCATGGGAAGTGAGATATGGTTCTACAGTTTAGCTACACCATTTTGATATAGTGAGTCACCTGTAGTATTAGATGATCAGATTATAGCTATTAGTGATTTTTCCATAGTGTATAAAATTCTATTGAAGAAATAGTGTTGTATTGAGTTGTTAAGGACTGGGCAATTTTCTGGCTTACAGATAAGTCTGCTTATTATAGTTAGCTGTGAAAGAGGTAGGTGATGTGATAGTTCTTACTAATTTAATTCTCTGAGGGCTATGCAAACATATTGATTGCCAGCAATACTAAAGTATGAAATATATGGAGCACCAAATCTCCCTACCTTCACAGACCTAGGAATAAGTGCTAACATGCGTCCTGAAGGGGGAGCAAGTCCATATGATCTTTGCTATTGCAGGCAGCTCATATGTACATTTGGCTATTGCTACTTTCTACACAAACAGGTTTAACCATAGCATAGAAAACATAAATCTCTCTGTCTCTCTCTCTCTCTCTCTATATATATATATATATATATATATATATGTATATATGGTGTACCTTCATAATGTTGACTAGCACATCGTTGAAACAACTTCTGCGAACTCCAAACTGCGACTTCTCAAAACTGTGAACACTGATATTCTGAATTGCAAAACCTCACCCCCTTTTTGACCCATGATAGTACTTGTTTCAGGTATGGAGAGGTTGAAAATGTCAACGTTCGCTGTTTTGTTTGGCTTTCTGACATGTCGGCGATACGGAATTCGTGGAAATGGTTTGACTATGTGCAAATTCGAGGATGTGCTTTCAACATTATGAAGGTAAACCATATATATATATATATATATATATATATATATATATATATATATATATATATTGTAGAGTTTAGGGAAGAGAAGTTATTAATAACTATGTGGAAGAAAAACTAAAGGAAATAAGGGAGATGGTAATGTATGGCGAGATTATAGGTTAAACTCAAACTACATTTGTTGTATTTAATGGTATGAGGAAATCTTACATATTTAGGGAATATATATGGGTTTCATGCAGGAAAAGAGAGAGAACCATTAGATAATTATATTGCTGTTGAGTCTATATAACTTAATCGAAATACGTATTCGTCTAATACATATTCATCAAACACTAATCAGAGAAACTCATTTCAGAGAATCCTATACTTTTTACCAGGGTTAGGAACCACTCACCCACACGCACTCCAGAACAGACACTGCACTAAATCAAACCCATCCAAGTGGAGGGCTTTGCCCACACACCTCCCTATATGGGGAGCTGCACCCCCACCCCATCTAACTATATATACCAACTCCGAGATCACACTACAGTGGGGAAAAGAGAAAGGTTCTGGTGATGGCCAATTACTTCCTAACCCTGGTAAAAAGTCCAGGCTTCACTGAAATGAGTTTTGCTGATTAGTGTTCGATGAATACGTATTTGATGGATACATATTTTGATTAAGTGATATAGACCCTTGGAGTCATATGGGGGAATTAAGACAAAACCCAATGAAAAGAAGGACTTTTGTATAATAAAAGGCAGAAGGGGTTTTGAGGTTAATAACACCAGTGATGTAAGCATTTGTACAAATTATTGAAAAATGTCAGGAAAGGAAAATAACATTTGTTGAGCATATTTTTGTGAATAAAGTGTGGATATTTTTGAAAGCATGATTAACAAAAAAGGAAGGGTTTGATAATGAAGGAAAATTTAGAAGAGTATTATGAAAATGTTTATTATGGAAGGAAAATTGGAAAACACACTGAATAAAAGAAAACAACTGTACAGTCAAGCTATGGAGGAATAGTATTATATTGAACTATGGGTTTGGAATAAAGAGGGCAGAAAGAGGGCAAAAGGCAAAAAAAGAAAAAGAAAAGCTGGAAAAAGGAAAGGGAATATAATTTTGTTTTTCTGTAGAGCCATGTTGAATATCTTACCCAGAAGTGGTCGGTGTTATATAAATGACAGTAGAAAGGAAATGCCAAGGGTGAAAGGAAGATAATACTGGTGAACATATCATAATGTACTGTATTAGAGCAAGAAAGTTCTGGAATGTGACAAAAAAATGGGAATAAGGGACTAGAAATCGGGAGAATTATGTTGAACATGACTTTGTATTTAAAATATAATGAGAGAAAACCGAAGTAGACAAAATAAGGCATTGATTGGCTCTCATAGCCTCTATGATACTGAAAAAAGAGATAAGGCTCTGAGTTGGTCTGCATAGTTTTTATGATCTAGGACCTTGACACTTTTAGTGAGAAAGTATCAGCAAACAAAAGTAACTGGAACCACGACCGATCTTAACAAATATTGGTTTACTGAAGGCTACTGTACTAATGCATAAAAAAAAACACTTTCACCATCCAGGTTCTTCAGAATTAGTATCAAATTCAAATATCCTTCATCATTTAAGTTCTTCAATCCTCAATGACATGCCAGAAAACTATACATTTTAGTTTCAACCAACTGAAAGTATTAGGTGAAAATCTGGACATTCTGTGAAATTCTTGTTAGCTGACAGGTATATTCTAAATTACCCCTGATTTTAACAGAATGCCTCTGAATTTGTCTCATATGTTTACCATGTCCCTCAAAAAAGGTTTTATTTTTATTTTTTTATCTATTTATTTATTTATTTATTTATTTATTTATTTATTTTGATAAATTGCTCAGGCTTGCAGTCAGACAATAATGCCAAATAATAGAAATTCTACTTCTTGTAAGATGCTGTCCGGTTCGATTCTCAGCTAGAGCATCTTCTGCGTGGAGACATGCATGTTTGGGTATACCTTCGTTGAAGGTTGTGCATCAGGGCTGGTAACTCAGCACGTAAAAATCAACTACCAATCATTAGCGGACCAGAGTTCCGCTGTGGTGACCCCTAACCGGGAAAAGCCGAAAGACGCAACATTGTTCCAAAACTACACTTTGATGCAACATCTAATGTTTTATTAACTTTTTAATTTTGGTCTTTTGTCTCCCATTATTTTTGACCTTGTCCGGAATTTTTTATCAAAGAAATTGTACAGTATCTGCACAGTAATTATTTTATATGGAGCCTTAACATATTCCTGAGTTGTTAGCTTTGCTTGATATTAAATAAAGTTTCTAGACTTATGTGATTACAAGACTTATCTTCTTACATAATTGAAAAGAAGTTAAAGACCGTGCAAAAACTATCTAAGAAAATAAATGTGCAATTAAATTTACTTTACCTATTTTGAAGCAAAAATAAACAAATAAATAAATGAATAAAAACTGAATGGATCAGTAGAAAATGTACTAGAAAAAGAGGCTATATCTGACAGTCCCCCAAAAATGCAAGCATTTCTCAAGTGCCTTAAGAGAAGCAGTGACACTCTACAGCTCCCCCTTCTAGGATGCAAAAGCAGATCATGAAGGTGCAGAAATGTCATCTAAAGCAATGCATTACAACACTAATACAAACTAAGCACTTTGAGGCACTTTACAAGGCAAACCTTAGATATTTTCCTCAGTGAAAACAGTATTGAGAGAACAATGCTTATGCTAAACATATTTTTATGACATGATGTATACTTGTATCTAAAAGATACATTAACAAGATAGCACAAGCTACAATAAAGTTACAAAGTGTCATCTGACATAGAGTCGCTAGTGTGATATACAGAAAAAAGTTAATTGGCCCTGCCTCAGTAATCTATCACATTTTAGATAACCTCCACAATGTAAACTTTTCCACAATACCCTTTGCCTGTTTCTTCATTTATTGGTAACTAGACGTGTTCAACTTGCTTCTTCCTGAAGGGTGAAGTGAGGACAAGGATGAGTCCATGCACACTCTCTTTAATTGAAGTCCCAGTAGAAACGGTGGGTGTGCCTTACAAGGCAGGGGGAAGATCTTTATGTTGCACAAAGAGGCATGGATGTCAGTCATAGAACCATTGTACAACAACCTCTGGAGAGCTTTCAGGCATGTGCTTAAGGGCAGCAAGGTTTTGTATTAACCTTTAATCTCCACTTGCACAGCAAAATAATCCAAATATTGTAATTTATATCATTGGGAAAAGGGGCCTTACAGGTCCAATTCAACTACTTGAAACTAATTAATTTATGTGTTTATACTGACACACTGGTAGTTTAACAAAGCAAATGCAGGTACAGTGCTTTGCATGAGAACAATTGTAAATGGATCTATAAAAAAAGTAATCCATTTCATTAAATAGCATAATTCTGATCACTGTTTCATAAACAAAACAATATATAATTTAGAATGCACTAAGTAGCTGGAGCTGTTTTTGTAAATGTGATGATCATATGAACATTAATTTCTTTAACAATAAGTTCAATTAGCTGAATGCATTCTATTCAGAAGATCTTTTCTATTATGAGATGATGCAGTTTGGTTTTAGTTAGTAAAAAGTAAAAAACAGAGGCTGCTTTGACACTTATGAAAATGTAGTACAAAATTTGGTCAAAAGCAACACTCTACATATTGTCTTTTCTGAAGCTGTAACCTAGAAAGCCAGTTTTATACGGACATTCCATATCTGCACTATTTACAGTTAAGAGTCTGAACTATAACTGCAGAATACCATATCATCCCATTAAATACATAGATGTTGGAAAGTAAACCTAGGAGAATTCTTCCCGTTGGAAATTTTATATGCCCTTATTAAAAAGGTAGTACCCTTATCTCAGGTTTCTAGATAAAAAGAAATGCTTTAACTCCAGAAAAAGAAATACTTGTTTCAGAACTCTTCTGCATCCTTTTTTTTAATGGTGCACATATTAGTCCCTCTTGAGTCAGTACCATTTTAATACATTGCTCTTTCAGCAAATGCCTTTCAGTTGACACACTTTTTACACTTTCTGTTATCAAGCTGCTGTGCTTTTCATCCTACTGATCAGAAAATGAAATCATTCAAGGGCATACTTCACTGACTTCGGTTTGTCTTAACTTTAAAATATTTTATACTATTCAACTTTCCAAGAAGGAGAAATGTCCATTTCTATTACATATATAATTTATACAGAGCTCTCTCACACTCTTAAGGAGAGATGCAAAATAAAAATATTTGCACATGCATGTCAGCCCTTGTCAAGCAGCAATATACATTTAGATAGTAAAGTTAATCAAAAAAATACAAGGACCTAATTATCTTTCCTGATATTTTGCAAAGTCTTAAACTCAGTCAGAGAGACTACAAGCAAGAAGTACTGGAGACAAAGTAGCAATACACTGGTTGAAATAAGAATGCACATTATAATATAGTAATAACAAGAATATTGTTGCAAATATAGAAAGAAGCAGGGAAGCATGTGGAAATGTAAGGCATACCCAGTAATACAGGGTCAACATCTACTCCCAAATTAGATTGTATATAGTCGACTATCATAGCTTTGACCTAGCATGAAGGCCACTTTGTCACTATATTTTATGTGAACCAGTGTTTTACAGTGCATTGACTTAATTTAAGAGATAGAGGGGATAGTCAGGAAAAAATAATTAGGAACAGTGATGAACAAATGGATAAACCAACATTTGTAACATTTTAAGTAGTCATCAAGAGAGAGAGAGGGGAAATTGTTAATCCTCTTTGAACATCTTTCACATATAGTACATGACACGAAGGTCTACCACAAAATGGCCCTCACTGGACAGGAGTCCTTGACTGCACTACAAAGTAAGATTAGTGACTTATCCAAACATTTTGTAATCCAGATCAAGGAATTAAAGAAAGAAAAAGAACTTAGACTAGACTTACAAGAACAAATTCAAATAATGCAAGAAAAAAGTAGATGACCTGGAGATGTGATTGCACTTGTGTAATACCCATGCGATAGGTGTCCCTGAAATGTCAGCAACATGGAGAAGCATCACTGTAATAACTAGCATTGCTTCTGAGATAATGAACATGCATCTCAGTTAAAAAACACAAAAATTAACAGGCTCAGGCAATGGCACCCTAGCAAATGCTACTTGATGTAGATGCTTCTATAACTAAGGAGTGAGATGTTTAACAGAACAGATCTCTAAGAGAGTTCAGTAGCAGAGCATTAACCTGAACTTTTTGGAAGACATTTAGCAGAGCATGGATAAGCCGCAGTTGTGCAGCAGGTAGCATTGTCGCCTCACAGCAAGAGGTTCTCCTGTTCAATTCTCGGCTGGAGTGCCTTCTGTGTGGAGTCTGCATGTCCTCCCGCATTCCAAAGACATGCGTGGATGAGCGTGCCTTCGTTGAAGGTTGGGCGTCGAGCTGGCACCTTGGCACCGTAAAAATCTACTGCCAATCATTAGCAGACTGGAGTTCTGCTGTATGACCCCTAACTGGGAAAAGCCGAAAGAAAAACATTTAGCAGAGCATGGATAGAAACTGAAAGGATTCTGATTTTTTGAAATGCCAATTCATTGCAAAGGGCTTTTCAGCCATGATAATCTATCCAGTGGTTCTATGGGCGACTGCCTGGAACAAATATTGAGCTCATTACCAGATGTATGGAGATTCCATAAAAAAATGAATAAAAACGACCTCATACTAGGACAACTTTGAAGACATCATCTCCTACAGGGGGATGGAGCAAGAGTCATCAGAAGGAAGGAGGGAAGAGAACAATAGCAGTATTCATACCGTAAAGAAAAGAGTGAGATCAGAAAGGTGGGGAGGGAAAACGCAAATGCTGCAATCTCCTAACGCAACGCAGGCCCAGGAGGAAAGTTGTAAGAAGGTTTCCTGACCTAAACAGAAACCAGGAATGCTAGGCAAGCAAGGAACGATTCACCATGAGGTCAAAAAATGAGCCAAAACAGAATAACAGTATAAATCAATGCAGCAGCAGGCACAGGACATAAGCACAGAAGTAAAATAGGATGATCGCTGAAATGGAGAGCAGGAGAAGAATCTGATATCTGATTCAAATTCCCAGAATAAATACTGCTGGAGCAGCAGTGGACTGAGGAGCCTCAACTCTAGTTTGGCATCTTTTCTTTCACCCTCAACTAGATATCAAAGCTAGTCATTGGAAAAAAGGTGAATGCAGTCACTAATCCTTAAAAAAAGTATATTCTTCATATGTTATAGTCTCTTCTGAGACTGGATTGGATTAGAGAGAATTAAGGAAAATGGTTAATAGATGTGAAGCCACATAATGTTCTTACACTGAGGATAAATAAAGTTTTCTCAGAGACGTATCTTATGCAAAATGGAGAAATAATTTGGTGGTCACTCTAGTGGTTGTGGAAGGGAAGGAATAGAACCACTTTAGTTGATTATTTCTGGTACCATGAAATTCAGATCTGCAAGCAATATTTAATATGAGTATAATATGAGTCTTACTAATATGAAAGTGTTGAAGCAACATAGAAATGAATGTTTCTGTTATGTGAATATTTGTTTTCTTCCACAGACTATCTTATAATGCCAGATGCATGTGGGGGCATCAAGACATGATTAGTTGTGCAGGTAATTGGTCAAATATAAAGGATTTATACATGTGGTACTGGTGAGGTAAAATCAGCAAACAGATACTTTAATAAGAAGGAATGTTTCCCAAGCAAACTTGCAGGAACATACAAGAGTAGGAAAACAGCCACTACGTTTAGTAAATAAATGGGAAGAATAGTAAACTACATAAGTGAGTATCACTACACAACCATGGGTACTAAGCATCTGTTTTATTCTTCCTCAGATGAGGCCTAGCGTTGATGTGGACCCTTCATTTTCCCATTCTAAAGTTGATGCCTTGTGTGTTTTTTTTCTCTCCATATGTAGTGATATTGGCATCCTGTCTTTTCCTCCTTCATCACAGCTATGCCATGGTGGGAATGGATTTGTTTGACATCAGCAAGGGAAAAGATGATAATCTGTAGCAAGACATATTATGAATGAGACTGAAGAATGTCAGTTGCAGGAAGGTAACAGATGAACGTCAGCTGGAGAAAGGTAATGTATATATTATGGACATGACATTTATTGACATGAGTTGTGTTTGCTATGTTGTTTATGAGCAATGGTAGGAAATATGAATAACAACTTATTTTTGTGAGGGCATGCCACACTTGCAAGCATGTGACTTTAGATACTTTGCTGACCAAGAAGTGTCCAATGAAGATCACCCTATGTTTTTTCAAAGTATAATAAGGCTGTTTTTTTATTTTCAAATTGTTAATATATTAAGTGATACAGAACAACTAAAACATAATTGTCAGTGAGGATTGTGGGAATATAGCAGGAATGCTACAATTCTAATAGCCATTTGATCTTCTTTTAGCCGGCATACACAGCACACATATATAATAATGGGGTTATGCCTCAGAGCAGGATCAAAGATCTTAGGAGGCATATTGGGGATTTGTGGAGGAGAACCAAGGTCTTCAGGAAGATTATGTCAATAGGCACAATGGGGTAAAGGCACCTGGAATATAGACAGCTTCTTCCACCCACTTAAAAGGAAAAAGATATTTCAAAGAAATAATAGAGCAGCAGCATAAATAAGTTTGTCTGCTATATTTAATATTTAAGAGAATTAAAAGTTAGAAATGCCCATGCATTAAGTTCTAACAATTTTCCAAAAGTCAACACTGCTCATTAAAAGGCAGAGAGATAAGGGGTGTAGTTGCATTATTTCACTAAAACGTAAAGATATTTATGGAAGGAGTAAGAATAAGTGGTCAAAGAAGCTGGATTATGTGGAAAGGAAAAGTGGTGGAACTAAAATTACTGTAGGCAAGCTATATGTGCCCAGTGAAGATAACTCCCCATTTTCAAAGACCTAGTTAAATGCTGAGGAGAGTTGTAGCTAATGTTTATATCAAAATACCAAGAGGAGATTTTAAAGTCACTATGGATATACAAACAGAAAGACTTTAAGGTGGAAAGAAATGCTTCCTAATGGTTGGGAAACAACTTAAAGATGAATCATCTGTAGATGCCTGGACAAATATTTGGAAGCATTTTAATAAAGACAAAGTAATAAAACAAAATGGGATATACTTTTCTAGAAAAAGATAGGAAAATATATTAGCTATTTTCTAATGCAAAAAGTCGATGTGAGAACTGCGAATGAAATTAATATTTTGGAAAGATACATCTCAGGCAACACAATAGTTCAGCTCAATTTCCAGACGGGAGAATTTTACAAAAGAATCTAGTTGGATATGAATGCACTACAAATGAAAAGCTTTAAAGAAACGACAAGTGCTACAATAATTTGTAACAAGTGTAATAGAAGATAATACTACAGATGAGGAAGACGAAGGTGCATAATATTGTGGGATGGCAATAAAGCAGCTGTACTTGTCCAGCTAATGGCAGAAGAAGGTAGGAATAGGCACAAATGTGAAAAATATGCTTATGAAAAAAGAAGACAGACTCTAAGACTTACAAGGTAAAATACAGTGAAGGGAGAAAGACAGAGACATCATTATCAGTGATGTGATCCATTTGCTTCATCCCCTACCCTTCCCCCAATAACTACAAACACCCTCTTACTCTACTATTATACTTACTACATGCACATTTCAATTGAGACTTATAATCCCTAACCCTCCCAAATAACATTACTACTATCATACGAATACTCCTGTTTTTCTTCATCTATTTCCCAACTTCCATTTAATCTTTTAGCACCATTCCCAACTACCTTTCTCCCTCCCATACTTCTTTGCATGGTATTCAATCATAGTCACAGTGCTCACTAACAATACCTATCTAATCTACATTGTAGCTTATACTTTTTCCAAAAAAACCTCACTTCTTCCCATTTTAACTACATTCTCATAGTCTAGTCTTTTAAACTCCTCTATTCCTTAGTTTACAGAGAAGATGCTATGACAATCTATCTTCCTTCATAGAAAATATTTTTCCTGCCTACCTCTATCAGCTTTCAGACTCCCCTACCCCTAAATAGCCTTCTGCACTGCAGTTTCTTTTTCTTTCTTGATCCCTACTTCCCCACTACATGCCAACTATAACATACAGATCCCTTTACTCATACTACTCCTCAGCTTATCGTCTATTCTTCGCCTGCTACAGGGCCATCTCTCATCCTACAATGGCTCTATAATAGCTCTCAACATATCTCCAACTCTGTCTCAAGCACTTATTAACAGTTTATCCATACAATCTCCACACATTGCACCTAACCTTTTTAATTACTCTCATCTTTACTCCAAATGTGGACTGGTTATCTTAATTTCAACTCAAACTAAAGTACCAATAATTCCCCAGTATACTAAAATCCTTATAGAAGGAAACATTCACCTTAATCTTGGCCCCACCTTTCACAATGAACATTAAAACAATTCTCTTCCACATACCACTTTAACCCTATAACAGTCACCCTTCCAACCCCAGTAATCTAAATTTTGCTGTTATAAATATGAGAAATATAATTAATAAAATTGTTGAACTGCATGCCTTGATTACCCAACATAAGCCTGATATTCTTGATATAACTGAAACTTGGCTTAAACCCATCATAAACATCTCTAAAATTATACCTCCCGGCTAAAATATCATCCATATTGACTATATAAAGGGAAATGTAGTGTACTGCTTTAATATTTACTAACAGCTACCACATGTATCCATACAACAAGCTAATACCAAAATTCAGTTCAACAGTGTTTCTTATTATTTTTCTGAAATTTAACAATTACAAAACAAATATGCATTACTGTTCTTTACATCCCTTCTGGTGACAATACAGCTATACTGGACAATATTCTACACTGGATATCCATAACAATTCCACAAGAAAAAAGTACTACTAGAAGATGTGATTGTCAGTTGGTTGGACATAAACTCTAACCTTCCTACACCTAGCATGAACATATTCAACTTCAGACAACTAATTAATAGCCCCACACATTATAGCAAGACATCAAATTCCCTTTTAGACTGGATCCTAGTATCAGACCATGGCAAATACACCATCTCAGGTACAATGTCTGACTGTCTTAGTGATCATTTCTTAATCTATGCAACCAGACATCTCACACATCCACTTAAAAAAGCATGTTTATAAAACAATCCAAGTTTAACATAGAAGTGTTCATTACTATCTTATCATAGTAACATGAATGTCCTAAAAATCCTCTCCTTAGGTGATCCCATAAATGAATCAGTAAAACTTTCATGGATATTCTAATTACCCTTGTACTTCCTAGAAGGAAGAGACTAAAACCAAAGAATGCAATTTGGCTGCCCAAAAAGAGTAGAATGCTAATGCAGGATAGAGAAAAAGCATGGAAAGAATGTCAAAAATATAAAACACCACAATATATTGAAAACCTCAGAATGCTTGGCAATCATACTAAAAAGTATAGCATCTCTAACTAAGGATTCCCCAAGACCTAATCCTAACCCTGCCCACCAGTCAGTACCACCACATCCAATTTCACCTTCAGACCTGTGCACACAACTATTCTTAAACTCAAACCATACTCTTCTTCAGCTGATGACATTCCAAGAGAGTACATTAAAATATCAGTCTCAATCCTTATAAATGGATCAACCCAGGAATCCATCATTCTCTCTCTCTCTCTTTCTCTCTTTGAAAAAAGTTGCACATTATCCCTCTGCACAAAAAAGGAAATTCAACAGACATTACTAACTTTAGACCTATAACAATCATATCTCCCCTCTCCAAAATTACTAAACTATCTCCTGTAGGCAGAACTCTTATCATCCACATACCATAGCTTCCTCCTTCCCCATAGTATTACCACTACACTTCTGACCTATATAGATACTGTCAATAAAGTTAGAAATAAAGGTAAACTAGTCTCTTCCTTATTTCTAAACTTGTCTAAAGCCTTCCATACAGTTTATCACAGCAAACTTGTACTTGAAATGTTCTCATTAGGTGTCTCTCATCTCACTCTTCTATGGTTCAAAAACTACTTATCCAATAGGTATCAGTCAGTAAAATGACACTTCCCTCTCTCCATACCTCCCACTCAATACCGGCATACTACAAAGATCCATCCTTGGTCCTCTCCTCTTCAACATTCTCACTAAAGCCCTCCACACATCCACACAACAGGCCTCCCTAATACAGTAAGCAGATGGCTCCACACTCATTTGCATATCTGACAACATGGCATACCTCCAAAAAAGTTACTCAGGAAGCTTTAACAGCAACTGAAACATTGGTTTGTAGCTCACAACACATGCTCAACCCTAAAAAAAAAAAAGAAAAAAAGAAACATAAACCCTACTTTTTTCCCCAGATCCCTCGATCCCTCTCCCATGAAAGAGCAACATTTAAAGTCCTCTCTTCTAATAATACATACATTGAAGTCACTTCTCATAGCAAATTATTAGAGATGATAGTGTATGATAATCTTAAATTTGACCTCCATATACAAAATTGCATGAGAAAAAAATCATCAAAAACTAGGAATGCTTTATAGAACCAAAAACTTTCAAACTGATAAAACTAAAGCTAAACTTATCTCCACTACTTATCTCCTCCCCACTCTTGTTTATGGTGCTCCCATCCTTACTAACCTTCAGGCATCACAAAAAATCAAAAATTGAACAATGCTATAACAAAGCTGCTAAATTTGCAGCAAGCATCCCCTTCCAGAACCCACCACTGTGTAACACTAAAAAGCCAACTACCCCATCCACTATGCACAGCTCCTTACCACCTATAAAATCATCCATCTGTTCAGCACTAAGTAACATGCTAAACAACTATGTTCCCAATTATTCATTATGATCCAATGACTAAAAACTACTGTATGTCCACAATCCTATCAAATCTACTGGGCATTGTCTGTACTCATACCATGTTGCTAAGGCCTGGAACTCCTTATCTCTATTCATCGAGTCAGTACCCTGTCTCCCATCATTCAAAACTATTCTGAATGATTTCCTATCCAAAAGCTGTCTCTGTTCTTGTTCAACACCAAGATAAACGATATCCCTAAATGTGAAAAAATATCTGTTCATACCTCATTACCTCCTTATTCTCCCTTCTTTACTCATTTCCTTAATTCTATCAAATTCTCTCCCCTAGCTTTTGCTCTAGATATACCATTAAACTTGCTTTTCAGTCACTTCATATTGTAATTCATGTTTGCATTACACTAACATAACTTCAATTTCTTAATAAACTGGCTAAAATTTCTCTGTGTATTAAATCATTGTCATATAACTTGTATCTATTCTTAACCAATGTTTTCATATTATGTCTAATTTGATATAATTATTTAGTGTATTTATTTATTTGCATTTGTTAACCGGGTTGGTCCAGCTGGGTAAGAATTACCCTTTTTCAGTGGAGACCCGAGGGGAAAAGCCCCAAACAGACATACAAATACATACGAATAGAGACAAATTAACAATATTACAGAGGAAAACAATATTATGGGTACAATGGATAAGAAAAACAAACAATGAAAGTTTGAGAATATGAGTAAGGTAGGCCAGAGGCATGCATGCAAAAAATTTATGAAAAGGTGTTCTGAGCAAGATCTCTGAAATAAGTTAAAGTAGGCAAAGAAATGATGATTTAGGTGTGGAGTTAGTAGTGTGGGAGTTTTAGGTGGGAGCATGTGAAGGACATTCCCATTTGGAGGAGAGATGGGAGAGAAGCATGGATTTGAAATTGTTGTGGTTAGGTATATTACGTAGTGGTGTAGGGAGATTTTGTTATTTGTTTTATTTTAATGACTGTAAATTTATCATTCTTAAAGTGTTTTGTAATACTCTGGAGATTTTCTCCCCAGGCCTCTGCTGAAAGTGGACTTCTGTCCAGTTGAACATTTCTGGTAATAGAATATCAATAAATAAATAAATAAACAAACCTTTTAAAATGCAAACCAGAAAATCTAAGCAAGAGTAGGAGAGACTTTTTGTTGTTTCAAAGTGAAAATAAGACTATCTTATTGGTATTCAAAACAAAAAAATGAAATAAGAAAACTACATGAAATAGTCAAAATAGATGATAAGGGAGAACACATCAGCTCATCAAATGAAATCAGAGAAGTATTTGAGAATTACTGTACACCAATATATGGCCTCCCAGGCGCCAACTGATATATAAAAATAGTTTGATATTGTACACCATAAAACAACTTTATGCTTTGTAGCTATAACAGAGCTGAGCAGATTGATCACTTACCCTGACGTGAGATCAGCCATCAAATCACCAAACAGCAAGTAGGTAAAATAGCCTAATGGATTCCATTCATAGTTTCATAAATGCTGGGAGAAATACTTGGCAGAATCAGTAACCTTAGCCTTATAGAAAGATGTGGGGAACAAACCCACTTCCTCATCCATGGCACTAATTAGAATGGCAATTCTACCTAAGGATAAGAACAAAGGCACAAATCCACCAAGTTATAAATCCATATTGTTTTGCACTCAGGCTGTGATGATAGGAGGTACTGCCAGTGCCAGCCATGTCATTGAGAATTACGGCAATGGATATATGACTTGTGCCAGCCCAGCTAGCTGGAATTTTGTAAATAATTATATGTCATTTGTATATCAAGTTGATATGTACAGATGCTTGTGCTAAAAATGTGTTTGTGAGCTTTGCTTTTGTTAACTTTGTTAAAATGTATCAACAGTACACCCGGCTTAAATGAAGAGAAATGTACATGTATTATTATATCTGAATTAAATGTATATGTTTTAATATAGGACACTGGCACTGCAAAGGTTAACCAGCTGGCTTATTTGAATAAAAATAAGACAAATGTAAATGAGCCGTTAAATCATTAAAAGTCACCCCACAGTGCTGAGTAGGCCCAGAGACATTAGGTCTGGAAGCAACCATTATCTGTTAGCTTTTGGAAAGAAGAGAGGAAGTGTTGTAAATGTTTCTGGCTCCTAACATTGACATAAAAGCTCTACATATGTTTTGTAGCAGTCTGCTAAAGTCCTCTCTGAAACTTCAAAAGGAAATATTGTTGGAACCTAGAGTCAAGTGACCAGATGAGGTAATTCTGCAAGTCATTTTAAATATTATATTTTACAGGGAGTAATCTCAGAAATATAGAGTAGTCTGTTTAGAAACCTGACTAGAAAGACTGTTCACATATTTCATATTTGCTTGCCCAAGTAAGGTATTAGAGAACAGTAAGTTCTTTTAGATTCAATGAGGAATATAGTGAAGCTTAGTTTAGAGATTGTATTTTCTTTATTTGCATGAGTCTGTCCATTGATTATTGTTTTCAATATTTTCTATTATTTGAACTCTGTGGTTTACTGTGAATCTATATTCAGTATTTTCATCCTCTTTTAATATTTATTATTAAATATATTTAAAACTTTTATTTTGGTTGATCTTCATAGACAATACTTAACCTTTGAGAGTACTTCTATTTATTTGGCAACACTGTGTGGGCCACTCCAGAAGGCCTAGCCATCTAGGTGAACTACTGTCATTTGTATTAGTATTAATATTACACAGTATAATTGGACACCCTTTGTTAAAAGGCTTAGAGTAGCTGATTGTGAAGTGTCTGGTGGCAGTGATAACTACTTTATACTCTGGGCAGAAGGGGGCACAGTAGGTAAACCTGTGCCAGCCTTTCCCAGGTGTGTTTGTATGAAATCTCTCAGTGTGTGTGTGTCAGCCACTCGGGACAGGCACACAAATCACTGGGTTTACAGAGAGGGTGCTGGAGGACATGGCTTGGACACTTGGCTGAGGACCTAACCCTACAGCTGTACCAGTGAGGAGTGTTATTGGGGGTCTGGAGGGTGACAGATACAGAAACATCCAGACCCTAGGCTGAGTGTGTTCCCTGTGTGCTGTTAAAAGAAATGGTACTTAATGCAAAGGAGTCTGCATCTGGAAATACTTAGTGTATCCATTTGTATTCCAAGTTCACATCCCTTTCCAGTGTCAGCGGTGAGTATTCAGGCTCTTTGATTACTGGCCCAGCATGGGCAAGTCACATATTGGTGCCCATCTCATATTGGCAGCAGTGGTGGACATCACAGGCTATAAAAATTCTAATAAACATCTTAACAATATACTGGACAATCTGCTACCAAAACTCATTGACTCAGACCAATGCAGTTTTTATACAGAACAGGCATGCAGATGAAATATGGTAGATAGTAGCCATTTTATTTTAGGTGGAAGTAGTACTATTTAACATACAGAAAGATTTTGACTACATGTATTTGCAATTTTTCATTGAGATTCTTAGAAGAAGAAATGTGGGGAGTCTTTCATAAAATGAATAGCAAGTTTCATAACAAACCAGATTTTGATGTTTTGGTTAAAATGGATACATTCAGTAAGGGTAGGATATGGAGGGAATGAGGAAATCATATCTCCTATTGCCAATATTGTCTCTTTTTGTAAAAGATTTAACCATCCAAGTCATAAAAGCAATGACAAAAGCATGGGCAAATACTGGATGGTCAAACTTTAATTTGCAAACTGATTATTAAACACTTTCTGGCAGAAACATTTATAATATATTCCTAGTAGGATTAGATGTATTTGAAAGATTTTTAACAGTCTCAAGGCTGGTTTTCAATAATCAGAAGACAGAATCAGTATCAGTCAGAGAAGGAGAAGAAAAAAAGAGCTGGGCAGATTGAGGCTGTAACTGGGGTAGAAGTCCCAGCTATTTAGAACTGGATGTGGGATATATATATACGAGGACACAATAAACAGGAATGTAATTACTTTAAGAACAAAATAGAGATACAGTTATCAAAATGGGGGTACAAATTAAACTCACTAAATGGAAGGATTAACGCATAATAATATTATAGTTGCCCCTCTCATTTTTTCTTGTGATAAGACATATCCCTATGCCCTATAGCCATCCAGAATTAATACAAATTCAGGAAATAAAAGATTATGTGAAAGGGAAACAGACACAGAAAAGCAAAGCAACGTATACGCAGATTAAGAAATTAAGAAGTATGAGACCTAATTCACTTTCCCACCAAGATATTAGCTTTTAATATAGCTCAGTGGGTTAGAATAAATACATAAAGATAAAGATAGAAATGAAGGAGGGTCAAGAGCTATCATCCTATGGGAGGAACTGCTACAAAATTGGAAATAGGGCAGTAAATGATTAGGTGATTTCCAATGCGACAGGTCAGAATATGACAAAATATGGAATGACACAAGAGGGAGGGGTTTAATCCTCTTAAGGGAAAAGGGAAGACCAAGAAAAAGTAGGTAGTTAAGTGTGGGGACAGCTGATGAAGGAAAAATAGGCAGAAGTTGGGCATCTGAAATATGTAATACATTCCAAAAGTTTTAAAGTAAATATGCTGACTCATATAATTAGTGATATATATTTGCAGCAGACTAATCAATATCTATAGAAAGAAAAATGGGTGAATAAGTAAGTAGAGGTAAGAAGAGAATAGAATAATCCTGTGGAAGAAATGAAAGCCCATTCAAAAATTGTCTGGCAGTTGACACAGTAGGTTAAAGCTATGCATTGAAGTTCCTGTGATACAGCATTTTATTCCTTCTGTCCTCAGTTACCCTTTGTGTGACTTTAAGCAAATTACTTAATCAGAGATTGCTTGGGGGCAATTGGAAATCTGGACTAAACTTCTCAATGGTCCCCTATGCTACAAGACAAGTAACAGCCTATGAACCTGTAAGAAGGTAAAGTTGAAGGGAAGTGTAAAATTAGGATACTAAATAAGCAAATAGAAAGGAGGAAGGAATAGTGAATGGGTGATATTAAAACAAAATCAATGGGGCAGAGTATAGGAAGGCTGAGATGGACTTCAGAAATGGTCATACATATCAGAACGACAGAGAAGAATTATTCATTTCTGGGACCTAACCCACTGAAGGCTATTCCAGGAACTGGGAACAAGAAATACTAACTGTTGGAGACATGGAAAGGGCAATGTGATACTCAAACACATGTTCTGGGACTGTAGACAATGGGTGATGAGAGGAGTATAAACATTGCCTATCTGCTGACAGATCTGTTTAATAACTTTGCCAAATAAGGACAGGTATAGCAGGCATTTTAAGATAATGTTTGGAACACTAGGCTAGTGCCGCCCATCAAGAGAGTGAAATGAATTGCTTAGGTACTTTAGGGATGATTTTCTCTTATTACAGTAAACCCATTTATTTAGACCACAAGGAGTATGTTAAACTGCTTAAGTTTAGTTACAATGAAATTTATTCTGCCATCTGGTGGACAAGTTTAGTGCATACAAGTATGTACACTAATAATTAAGGGATTAGCATGCCATAATGAGGCATTACTGATGGATAGGCATTGAAGATGTGTAATTTATAAGGCCTAACACAGGATCATAAAATAATGCAGTTTTCTGTTTATGTTCCTCCTGGCACAACTGTGAAGAAGTTAATAAAAGCGTTAAGAGAGTCGCATGCTTTTAGGGAGTGTTGTTCAATTTGGGTGCATGATTAAAATGTAGTTCTCTCATCTGCACATGCTAATATGGAGTTGAAGAAGGAAGTCATTCCATCATTTGGTAGATTCTTAGATAAGTATTTAGCAAGAATGAAAACAGTGGATGTAGCTAGCCTGGTAGAACAGGAAGATCAGAGAAGATTAAAACAATATTGAGGTTTGATAGAATTTCTGTTATGAAAGTATGCAAGTATGTAAATATTTGCTGAACAATTTAAGAACTGGGACTATTGCTCTTTCTGATCATGATCCCTTGGAAGTATGCTTTTCCATTCTACGAGAAAGTTCCCTTAAGATGTCTATATTAAATGTGGGATATTGAACAGGAGAAATTTTTTAACTTTGAATATATAAGAAATTTGTCCAGAATTGTACTGAGGTAAGAAAATGATCTGAAAACACACTTTTGAATTCAGACAAGATTAAAACCTTATGATGAGGGATTTTCAGGCTTACATAAAAGCAGAAGTAATGGCTGGAAATACAAATTACATAATTAGAAGATAAACTTCTACAGATTTACTATCAGATTTCGCAGTAAAAGAAAGGGAAGGTAAGAACTGCAAAGGTTAATGGACCAAAAACTCAACTATATAGAAAGAGACCTTTAGGGGAGAAATAAATGCATGACTCTCCCTCTGGGCAGAAAGCTCTTAAAGATAGATAATGACAGCAGATAACCAGCTACCTGGTTAACAGAATTAAATGTCCATAGTCAGAGAATTTGTCAGTCTCTCTTCTGGACGTATTAGAGGATTTTATGGAATTTCATGTTAAACTATGCACATCTGACCTAGATTTATCTAAGACTGCCAAAGCCTAGAGACTACTTCTATCAGTTACCGTTACTTAGAGTGTTAAAAGCCCATTAGACTAGGATTACAGCCCAATTAGCAAAAGCTGAAATAAAACAAGATTTGGCCAGGGCCCTTTCTGTGAAATCCCCAACTTGAGATGGTCTGCAAATATGCAAATTAAACTATGGATTTGTGTGGTAATACTTCAATGGAAGAGTTCAGAGGATGAGAAACCAGTTCCTAGACTGCAGTGAATCTCCTGACTCCTAGAGAAAAGCACTTGTATCAAAAATCTTAAAACCAAGGAAAAACTCTGACCTTCCCTGACGATACCATCCTATGGCTGTTTTTGATGTAGACTATAAATTATATATGGCAATCTTAGCCAAAAAGTTACTTTTCCATTATTGGAGCAACACTTTAAAAGTGGTAGTTTGCGGTTGGAATCAGCATACAACTGTTAGTCCTGAAGCAATTTTTTTGATAGGTGCATCAGGATCCCACTGCCCCCAGTTGCCCGTTTCCATGCAGAATAACATGTCCCTGCTTGGTGTAGTACAGTGCCTGACATGGCACGGTTATGTCTTCAGCTCCAACTCATCCGTTTGGCTTGTTTTCAGCTGCTGTATGCAGGTGACATGATTTCCTGCTGTGCCCAAGTGCGGCTCCTGTCAGCTGTGGGAGGACTCAAATGCACCCTTCAGTTCAAGAATCCCCTTTGGTGGGGGGGTAGCATTAGGATGTAAATGGTGTGTCGCAGCACTGGGCACCGCAGTTTTGGAAGGGGGAAGGTGGAAGTGGCTGTAGTTCCATAGACTTGCACAGAATAACTGTTTCACCCCATTCCACCTTTTACTCATTGCGTTTCATAGTTTATATTTGTTTCCCATCTGAAAGTTGGCTCTTAGCTCTTTAGAAACTGATTAAAACATGCTTGCTGTAAACTTGCTCTATTTGAAATTGCTTTTGAAAAAGCATTGGACATAATTGTCTTTAAACAAATATGCTTTGTATGACAGTGTCACGTGTGTTAAGGCTTGTGTCTGGAAAGTAGGTGTGCTCTTTGCCATCTTCCTGAACTTCTGTTCTGTAAATATGTACGTTATACAGCATCAATAATTGGATTTATTTTGCTACTTTTGTTATCTGCTTCAGGACTATGATTTAGACCGTAAGCTATCGCATTTAACGTGTTGGCCCAATAATGGAAAAGTAAACAGTATATATAAAGTCAAGTCATATGGCTGTTTTATGTAAAGAAATGCCACTGAAAACTGTCTCACAAACATAAACAGTTATGTTTTACTTAAATTTTGGATTTAAACGTTGATACTTTTCCATTAATGCAAATCCAGGCCCAGAAAGCTGTTGCCCCATTAACAGAAAAGAATATCTGCAATTCTGCCCAGCTTAATGTAGACTTTTGAAAATATAATTGAGATGCTACTTTTAATAGATAATGCAAATAGGAAAGCTAAAAAGCTCTGATACAGAAAAGGCATTCAGTCATGTGGAGTGGGGACCCTTATTAACTATTTGGCAATCTTAGGATTTCCTGAAAATTTATCCAGGTGATAAGTGAGTTATTAAAGGCTGCATCTGTTCAGAATAAAATAGGTGGTAGCTTTTCATACCCATTTATAATACATTGCAGAACTCATCAGGCCCCCCCCCCCATCCCCAGTTCTGTTTCACCTATATTTGTAACCCCTGACATACCATCTAAGAAGCCTGAAACAATAAATATTTCAAGTGGAAGACTTTAACAGCAAAATAGTAGTTTGCAAAGATGATTTGTTGATGCATTTATAAAATGTACAGGAACATGTGCATCCTATCCTCGCAGAATTGAATACATTTGGCTCCATTGTTTTGCTTATACATTGAGTTTCTCTAACAGAATAGTAATACCCACAAGGTCATGATCTGATGAATATGCTCCCTTTCTTGAAGCCAGGAGCTAAATTCCTTATCGGCGGGTCCCACTAGTCTCAACTTTTTGGCAGATAAAACAGAAGATATATAAACATCATCTAGATACAACTACCTTTTATTTGATTGGAAGTCTCTGTTACATGACTTACTTCGGAGTACAGAGGTGGTATAAATGTTTATACTTCCACACGTTTTGCATACAACAAAGTTTCTCTTAGCCTCTTCCTCATAGTGTTTTACAAAAAATTCATAGGAAAATAGCTGACTTAATTTGGGCTGGTGGACAGCTTAAGGTGTTATGGCACAAAATTACTCTCTCAGTCCTTGCAGGTCCAGTGGTGCCAGACCTAAGATTATACAATAAAGTAATTGCATTAAAATTTGCCCTTACCTTCCATTCTAATGTATGCTGCTATATGGAAATTCTATTCTAGTCTATTCTATTCTATTCTATTCTAGTCTAGTCTAGTGTAGTCTATTATAGTATAAACTGAGGGTAGAATATGGGCCAGGATTTATGAAAAGGCCTTTAAGGAGGAACTACTAAAGGGAAGAGAAATAATAGCATGGGTTGAATTCCACAATACATTCCAGGTTTTTCCTGCTGATTAAGATTGCTTAGGTTAGAGGTATATCTGAGGGACGTAAAATTAAAATCAGGAACCAAGGATGAAAGGCCTAGTGTAGTTCATCAGATGCTGAATTTAAGGGAAAGGCTTACTTCAGATACCACATATTTTCATCCAGAAAAAAGGAGGTCATTGTCCCTCTGTACTCATCCCTCATTAGACACATTATAGAATACAATGCCACATTTGGTGTGTACCTCACAAGACATCTGCAACAACTAGAAAGGCCGCCGAAATACCTCACAAAAAGAATCACAGGCCTAAAGCAGATGCCTTATGCTGACCATTTAAAGAAACTCCAGCTATACTCAGTCACATATCGCCTACTCAGAGGCGATCTCTGCCTAACATACAAGGCCATGTCAAACCCAGATTTGTTGGACATGCTACACTTAAAGAAATCCTAATCCCTCCGAGCCACATGCTCCAGGGATCTTAACCTTGTCATCACAATGAATAGAACACGCTAGAGGGATAGGCGTCTGACACAGAGACTCCCCATACTCTGGAATAGGCTGCCCATACATGTCAGGCAGAACACCTCAAAAGAGGAACCTTGATGATTGGATGGAGGATAGGAAATTCACCCTGGGGATCGCAACAGTAGCCCTGCTAGACAGGGGTCCAGGAAAGTAAATATTTGTGGGAAGCAATAGCCAGATAATCATTATGGTTAGGCTTGTATAGGCTCTAGGGCCAATAGTCTAGTACCTACCTATGAACCTATGAACCTATGAAGTAACAATTATAAACTTTTGATTGTAGCAATAAAACTTTGAAACTCATGAGGTCTTGGGAACATGAATGTAACCTCCAGTTAGTGGATATTCTGTGGTAGAGGACTGGGCAATGTATGGGATGTGCTACAATTTCTCAGAGATATAGATTATTTAGCTAGAAGTTTTTGAATATGTATTTCTATACACTTTCTAATTATAGGTTCATAGGTGTGCACTAGGCCAATGGCCCTGGAGCCTTTACAAGCCTAGCCCAGAGAAGTGCCCTGGCATCATGCTGCTGTTAGATGCCAGTGCCTCTATCAAGTAGAGTCACTGGAGTGATCCCGGAGTGAACTTTCTATTTCCCATCCACTCATCAAGACTTCTCTTGAAAAGGGACAGTGAGGTGCTCTGTTTGACATGCATGGGAAATCTGTTCCAGAGCATGGGCAGTCTCTGGGTTATGAACCTGGCCCTCCAGCATGTTCTGTTGATTGTGGTAATAAGGTTGAGGTCCCTGGAGAGTGTGGTGTGGGAGGGATTGGGATTTATTTAGGTGTAACATTTCTATGAGGGCTGGGTCAGACATGGGCTTTGTAAGTCAAGCAGAGATCGTCTCTTAATAGACGATATGAGACAGAGAAAAGCTGGAGTTTTTGAGTCTGTCCATGTAAGGCATGTGTTTAAGGCCTAGGATCCTCTTTGTGAGGTACTTTTGAGGTCTTTCCAGCTGTTACAGGTGTTTAGTGAGGTACATGCCATATAGGGCATTATACTCAATGATTGGTCTAATGAGGGAAGAGTAGAGAGAGAGATGATGACCTCTTTCTTCCTGGATGCAAAACCCTTGGTAATGAGATTTGCCACATAGAAGGACTTTCTGACCACAGTGGCAATGTGGTGGTTGAAGGAGAGGTTGCTGTCAACCTGTGTCCCCAGATCTCTTATAACACCTTCAGTGTTCAGTGGGCTACCATCAATGTGGTAATTAGTGGGAAATGAGTTTTTCCCAAAGGGAATGACAATGCATTTTTTGGCATTAAGCTTAAGGCCATGGTTTCAACACCAGTTGTTGGTCTCAGTGAGGCCTTTCTGTAGGATGTCTACATCACTTGGGGAGTTAATAATGGCATAAGTCATAATTAATCATAATTTAATGAAATATGTATGGGTCACTTTAATAACATGGGTTTAAGGCAATGGGATATTTTAAGAAATGTATGGGTAATAGTATGACTAAATAACTGAATAATTAATGAATGAACCTGGTATAAATGTAGAATCCACACTGATGTATGTATCCTTGAAGGCGAAAGGCCGAGGTACCAGATCTTGTGGTGAAAGTAAAGAATTTATTACCTTCGCTGTGTGTTTTTTTTAATTTTTTGTGAGCAGAAGTGTTTTACAATGTTGCTGTCTCAAGCAGAGGGTGTATCAGGGGCTAATCGGGTCCCATTGTTTTTGGATAACCTGTTGTTTGCTGACTTGGTAAAGGAAAGAGAAGCCAGGTTAGCAGGTTGTGATCCTTGGTTTGTTTCAGAAACTATGGACAGTTGTGCCCCAGTTGGAGCAGTTGCAACGGTTGATGACCAAGGAAATCACCATGTTTTTTGACACAAAATTGCTTGAAAAGTATGTTGAATTAAAGATTGTTCCTCATGGGCTAAGGATTGATAAGCTACCTGCCTGGGACTTCACTGAAGAGGACCAGGATTTACAGGAAGAGTGGAGAAGAGCATTGCTCCAGTGTTCATTGGAATGGGTTTGTGTGCTGATTAAGAGAAATGCATGCACCAGCAGCAAGTTGCAGGAGCAGATCGTTAATCTGCAACAAAGACTGAAAACTGACTCCGTTGAGGGAGTTTTTGTGAGTAAGATGGGTAAGATCAAGGCCAAACTTGATAAAGTCCAGTCAGATGTGATAACCTTTAAAAAAAGAAAACTGGTTTGTGACATGAATGATTTCAGCAGCGGAACTATTTTTTCTTGGCAGCAAGTACAGTGTCGTGGAAACAACAGGTTAGGAGGCAAGAAGTCCAGCTCTAGAGAGTTGTCTTGGTCATTGGTTAAAATGCTATCCAAGAAGAGTGTTTCTTTTGAAAATATTGGGTCGTCAGGAGCGAATACCTCTTCAAATTTGTCCCCAGGGGCAGATGGAGAAGTATCCAGTCAGGGAAACCAATGAAAAGGATGAAAAAAAAACATCCAAGGGGCAGAAAGTATTGAACAAATCAAGTGAAGGTGACTTTCTTTACAAATGCTGTTGGCAATTGGATTGAGCCAAGTTTTTCTGGCTTTGACAGCAGAAGTGATGTAAATGAGTTAACTGAAATTAATGTTGTCCATTTGAATAGAGGTTTAAAAAGTGTTAATTTGTCTGATACTGTTGAACTTCCTGAAACTAATGTTGTCCATTTGAATAGCAGTCTAAAAATTGTTAATTTGTGTGCCATGCAGCTAAATGAAAATGTTGTTAGTTTGTTGAATAGGGGAACATAGTTTGTTCCAACTAAATTCCCCACTTTTGCTGACATTTTGATGGACATTAAAGAATTTTGCAGAAAGTTATATTTAAGAGTTTATTTTGATAAGAAAAGCAAAGAAAAAATAGTATTGTGAATACAAATGCAGTAGATGTTAAGTATTGATGAAGAAACTGAGTTTTTGATGAATGTTTCCATATGTGATTATGGTGAGGAATTGGAATGTGAAAATGAAGCAAATAACGATCTGCTCAGATGTGATAGTTTTAGTACAGGATATAGTAAGTTTAATTTTCCCCCTCTAGCTTCTTGTAGTAATTTTGTTCCACCAAAATTATCCTCAGCATTTAGTATTTTTGAGCAAGTTCTAATTTAAAAAGCTGAACTTGAATATACTAAGTTTTTGAAAGTTCAAAAGTCATATAATTTGACCAAATCAGAGTGGTTAGAGTTACTTAAACTTAGAGGGTGTTAAAGAAAGTTGTATTCAGGCAAGCTGATAAGAGTGGGAATTGGACTGTTATGTCAAAGACGCAATATGAAAGAATGGCATTGGATTTACTGGAGTGTGGGGATGATTTTTTTGCATTTAACCGACAATCCAGTGAGTGATTATAGTATTGAGCTGTTGGACCTACTTGAGAGAGGTGAGAGGTTAGATTTTTTGACTAAGGAAGATATAAAAAAATTGGTAATTAAGGATCCAATTGATCCTTATTTTTATGTCATACCTAAAATACATAAAAATATTACCAACCCTCCAGGTAGGCCAATAGTCTCTGGGACACATTATTTTGTGTGTAATGTAGGGATTTTTTTGGATTCAGTGTTAAAAGAATATTTGCATATGGTTCCTGTTCATATTAAAAATACTCAGGAACCATGTGAAAAGGTTAGTACAATTAAATGGAAGAATGATTACTGCTGGGTGTCGGTTGATATGAGTTCACTCTACACTTCTATAACAAATAGGTTTGGTTTGGAGGCTATGTTTGATGTCATGGGTGATGGACCTACAACAAGTTTTGTTGTAAGGTTACTAGAGTTTTGTTTGACTCACAATTATTTTAAGTTTGAAAATCAGATCTATCTACAGAAGAAGGGTACAGCAATGGGTGCTTCATATGCACCCACTTATGCAGTGATATATATGGGTTACTTCGAAAAGCTGTTTATATATAACACTGCTTTTTGGAGAGAAAATTTTGTGCTGTACAGTAGATTTATCGATGATCTTTTCTTTGTGTGTAAAGGTTCACCCTCAGAGTTTGAGCAGTTCATTGAGGGACTAAACTCAAAGGCACATTGTATTAAGTTTTCAACATGTTTTGGTAACACCGCCATACAATTTTTAGCTGTTGAATTTTATGTGGATGAACATCATGCCATTCAATATAAGCCATTTAGGAAGCCCACAGCTGTCAACAACTTTCTTTTTGCTACAAGTATGAACCATCCTCATTTGATCAGCTCTTTGTCTTTAGAGGAATTTAAGCAAATTGCTCGAAAGAGTTCTGATGAGAAATATAGGACTTCATTTTTCTTGGAGACAAGGGATAGGTTACTGGCAAGGGGTTATGACAGAGAGAGTTTGGATTGTGATTTGAAGAATGTACAAACAGGTGCAAGGTCTCAAGTCATAAATAAGGGCAAGTAGTAGGCAAAAATAGGAATTAAGATTTGAAACCTACATATCAAGGGCATGATATTTATTTTGTTCCAAAATGTTCATCCTTCTCACCTATTTTGAGAGAGTTGATTTTGGGCTTATGACATTTAGCATGTTTAGATGAGACAATTGGTGACATATTCCCAGGTTTGGTAAAATTCTGATATGGGAGATATTCCAACCTTAAGGAATTGGTGAATAAGCCATTATTTGTTTCAGAGAATATAACTATGGGCTCTTTTTCTTGTGGGAAATATAAGGTTTGTCAGAAAATTAGAAATATTTCAGGTAGTTCAATCAATGGACGCAAAATTTATAAGTAAGAATAGGTTCACTTGTAGTTCATGTGGTGTAGTGTAAGTTATTGGATGTGGATGTGAAAAAATAAAATAGTATATAGGTCAAACAAAAAGAGATGTCAAGGCCAGGATTTTAGAACACCTGGGAGAGATTTGGAATAAAAACTATAAGAGTCCTGCGGAAGATCATTTTTGCAAAGTGCATGGGGGAGAAGATTCCACTTTTTTCTTTAGTATTTTGGCAAGACCATTTCAAGTAAAAAGTGGTGAGATTAAGCAGAAATCGAATGTGCTTGAGAGCAAAATGATTCTAAACTATGGGACTCTGACACCCAGAGGGTTAAATTTAGAGGTAGATTATGTTTATCTGTTCACATTTATAATAAGTTTGAGTAAATTATATTATATATTTATTAATATGTACAGTTTTTAATTTTGCATTAAATACTTTTGTATTAAAGTTTGTATTAAATATTGTATTAAATGTATGTATTAGGATGTTAAAAAAAAACATAAGTTAATGAAATATGTATGGGTCACTTTAATAACATGGGTTTAAGGCAATGGGATATTTTAAGAAATGTATAGGTAATAGCATGATTAAATTATTGAATAATTAATGAATTAACCTGGTATAAATGTAGAATCCACACTGATGTATGTATCCTTGAAGATGAGAGGCCGAGGTACCAGATCTTGTGGTGAAAGTAAAGAATTTATTTATTACCTTCGCTGCATGTTTTTTTCTGAGTTAATAATGGCTCCCAGCTTGCAATCGTTGTCAAACTTGGTCAACCAGATTCCATTCGTGTTGGCCTGGACTTCTGAGAAGTAGATGCCAAACAGGAGAAGACCCAAGACTGATCCCTGTGGGCCTCCACTTGTGACTGGTCGGCAATCTGACTTGGAGTCTGCTACTTTCACACTGTGGGTTCTATCTGTGAGCCAATTTGCAACCCACCTAGTGATATGGGGTTGATGCCTAGTTTGGTGAGTCTATCAATAATTCCTGAGTGAGGAATGGTATCAAAGGCCTTGGCCAGATCAAGGTAGGCTGTATGAACTGCCTTGCCCTCATCCACAGCTCTGGTGACTGACTCAAAGAAGTCAACCAGGTTGATCAGGCATGATTTACCCTTCACAAAACCAAATTGCGTGGGATCCAGAATTTGGAGATTCCCTATATCCTTGTTAATTAGGTCCATAATAATGCACTCCATAGCCTTACATATCAGACTTGTCAGGCTAACGGGGCAATAATTCCCAGGGTCTGTAGTCGCTCCCCCTTTATGGAGAGGGATGACTGTAGCAGTGCACCATCCTATAGGGACAAAGCCTGAGGTGAGGGTGTGATTGAACAGGGCACACAGGTGTGGTGCCAGTTCACTTTGTAGTTCATATAGAACACAGCCAGGGATATTGTTGGGTTCCATGGAAGCTGTATTCCTGGCCTTGTACAATGCAGCTTTAACCTGTGCTGCAGTAATGTTGAGTGCCTGGCATTCTTCTGGTATTGTGATTCGTCCTTTACAGGGAGAGTGAGGGGTAAAGTTGGCATTGAATCTCTCGGCCAGTATGTTAGTAATATCTGTTGGCTCAGTATAAGAGGTACCATTGTGCAGTAACTCAGAGCAAATCTGTGTATTGTCATGGAGATTCTTGATATAACTGTAGAAGGCTTTGTGGTTGTTTTTAGTGTCTGCCACAATTCTGCCTTCATAGCTAGCTTTAGAGGTATTGATGAGGGATCTCAACTTTTTGTTGAGGCTAATAAGGGAGTTTTTTTCAGTCTTGGGACTTCACCTTTTTCTGCAACAGTTTTTTCCTTCTGTTGTAGAATTTGTTAATGGCAGGGGACCACCAGATTGGCTTGCTTTTTTTGGAGGAGAGCGTCTTGGTTCGGTTGGGTATAGCTAGTTTCATGCATTTATGTACACGTTCATACAGTGCATTGGTGTATGATTTGGTGGTCATGCACCTATTTTTCATTTGCATGGGTGCCGTGAAGTTAGCCACCTCTGTTTTTAGGAGCTCAAAGTCTGCTTTGGAGAAGTTTTCCATGGTGGTTACCTTTGCTGGTGGTGTGGGTGAGATATGAATTTTCATGGTAATTAATTTGTGGTCGGATCTAACAAGGGAGGAATTGACTATTGGTGTTGAGCAATGGTTGCCCATGTTAGTAATAACCAGGTCAAGGATGTTGCTTCCTCTAGTGGGGGTAAGAATGAGCTGGTCCAGTGCTTTGGAATTAATGAATTCCAGGAAGCATTGGGCAAGTGTATTGGTGCATGAATAGTTTTCCCAGTAGATGGAGGGGTAGTTGAAGTCATCCAGTATGAGAGTGTTGGGTTGAACCCTAATAGTTTCCAGGGTGCTTAAGAACATGGAACGAGGGTCTTGGGACATGGTTGGGGACCTACAGCCAGCTACTACCTGAATCACTGTCTTACCCATTATTAGTTGTATCTAAAGTATCTCCAATGCGTTATACTGGGCTACTAGTCTGGAGGTGTGCATATCCTTTATGAATATGGAGACGCCACCACCTTTGGAGCTTTGGTCCATTTTCTGGGGCCAAAAGGTGTGGAATGAGTTATATGTTGGTAGTGCAGGGGTGCTTTCTGCTGCTTTAAACCAAGTCTCCGTTACAACACAAATGTCAATGTTCTCCATTTTGAGGAGTGCTTCGAGCGAGTGCATTTTGAGATTTAGACTTCTAGAGGTGAGTAGCATGACCTTCAGATTGTATTTATTTATAGCTGCTATGGTGGTAATTTGGTCTTTGGAACACCACTGAAAAAGGCAATATAGGGTTGGCAACAGCCTCAGCCAGTATCTGGAAACCTAGGGGTGACAGATGCAGGCCATCTCTGGCAAAGCATCGAGGTCTGTCAATCATGTCATCCCAAGCAGACAGATACTGGATCCCCTTGGGATGACACCAGAAACTTAGCCAATTGTTGAAGTCAATCATTTTCTGTTTGTACTGTGGTATCATTCTGGGTGATGGTAGGATGCTGCTCAGGACTAGGGTCATACCTGCCTGGAACACATAATCGGAGAGCTCCTCCATGTCTCTTTTCATGCAGTCCAGGGAGGTACGTCTCAGGTCATTCACACCCATATGAACAATGACAGAGTCATACTTGTCCTTGCTGTGGACTGACTTGAGTGAGTGTGTTATGTGTCGGATCCTGGCACCCGACAGACAGCTGACTGTTACCTTCTCCTTATTCAACCTAGTGGGACATCAGTGTGCCTCACTTTCGAGTCACCTATGATTAGTGTATTGGGCAAGATGTTTTGCCTTAGGGGCTTAGGTTCTGAGTGGCATACTGTGCAGGTGAGCTATGTGTCTTGTGATTTGTGCTGTGTTGTGGTGGTTGAGTGTATTTCTGATTTGAAGGTCTCTGCTGTTTGGGTAGATTTCTATTGAAAGCCTCCACAAAGGTGGGTGTGTGGTTTGTGTTTTTATGTGAGAGCTGTGATGGTGGGTGTTCTGGAGGGCTACGTGTTCCATGTGGTGTGGTGCAAGTATTGACCTTCTCCGCTTGACCAGCTATTCTGGTCTTGGCTGGAGAGTGCATGTCTTCCAGTTTGGATATATAAGTGCATCTCTCTCAAGTCTGAATGTTGGGAGGTAAGAGGAGAAGGTTGTCTGTGTACATGAGGCAGTTGCTACACTGCCTTAGAATGCCCAAGTTCACCAGGTTAATAGGAGAAAGCACAGGGAACTGACCTTTAGACATACCAGGAGGGAGGGTCATTATTAATAAATACTGGATCTGTTTCCTTATAGGATGTTTAGTGCTGTTAACACTTATGTGTGTTACAATAATTGCTACAAGAGACCAGATGAAGTGCTAGGTGAATAAGTTAGTTAAATTTAAAAATATTGTTTCTTAGGGCTGATCTCACATGATGGCTGTGTGATGGAGAGGTACAAGAAGATTAGAACCATAAATATGGGTCAAGAAAAGAGACATGTCTATAAAAAAGATCTTTAGAAGATTTCTGATCTATTGAAGTCATAACAAGTTTTATTGAATCAAGCTATTCCATCGTTTTTGCACCCCCCTCAACCCCCCCCCATGAGTTGACCTTTAATAAGGGACAATGTGTGCTTTTTAGTGCTCTACCTGATTGTTGCCTAAAAGGAAATAAAACATTGGTAGAAAGTGGTGATACCCCCAAATGCCTAGAATTAATGTCTCTAGTGGAGGATCTGGCTAGACAGGAATTAGCCATTAGAGAAAATAAAAAGCTAAAGCAACTAAGAAGCAAATGTTAGGCTTAGATTGAGAAGATTCATAGGTCCATAGCTGATGATTAGTTTTCATGAACCTGGGGGGGGGGCTTTTTAAGCCTAGCTATGTTTCCCTAGGTGAGAATCAAACCCTGTGCTTTGTGTCTATAAGGTAAATACCTTAACCATTAAGTCAACTACCAGCACACCTGACCCTTGCTCAGAGAGTTAGACATCCTGTTTCTCTATTATATATAAGGAGAAGAAGTACAGGCTATTCAATTTGATATTAAGGACTAACAAAGATGGTGAATATTTTAAAATGTATGCCATTCCTAAACCCTGTATATATTAACACTATTATAGATAACATAATTTTATATTTTATTTTGAACTTGCTGGTTTTGAGTAAAAAATTATTTTGTTATGATTTATAAAAGTGTTTGGATTTGTTTATTGACATCAAAGTTAAATTACAGAAGAACATGTTCTGCGAATGCTAAAGCGCTCAGGATAGGTAGATACAATATACAATGCTAAACCAACATAGTTAACAACTTATAGTGGTCATCAGAATTCTTGGGGTTGGGAGCAGAAGGTGTAAACAGCGGACAGACAAAAATAAGAAAGGACTCCAAGGTCTGTTATTATCAATCACATCAAAAACAAATCTGGCAGAAGAGGGGAAAACACCTAAACAGAAAGCATTAGCAGATCCAACAAATCATTTTTTTAAACTGATTCCGACAATGGAAGGAAGGTATACACTGAAGTCATATAAAGTTACTTAAAGTTTGCAAAGGTGTTCTATCCTTTAACTTCAGGTGAATAATTTGTGAACTGTACAATATTGTGAGTCAGTGGATAAAAAGATTAACATTGGTGCATGTAAATAGTTTACCAGTGTTAAAATTATTATTCTATCTTTGTATTATGTTGTTGTTTTCACTGTTATATATATATATTCAAATAAAAATTATATGCACAAAAAACATGAAAACAGACTTGATGCAAACTGTCCTCTGAATCTGTACTATAGCCATTTAGTATAAAAGTCAGGAGAGAGTCATTGCTTTGTAAGTATACATTTTCATACCCATGCTAATGAATAAGAATCAGCAGACACATTCTCAACTTGTGCAGTGTCTGAGCTGAATATAATGGACTATGATTTCTTTTGAAAGCTGTAAGTCAAAAAGTTTAGAGCTAATATGTTCTTTTCTTATGTTGCCCATGGACTTCACTCCTGTACATAGTATAAGCAGCTATTTGGGGATCACTTTGGATTACAATAAGCTTGAATAGTGTTTCTGATAAAGCCAGTCAGAAGAAGTATATAATTAACTCTAATGTTAGATAGTCAATTCCCTCCTCGCGTTAGTATGCATAAGGCTTAGTTCTTTGTGTCTAGTCCCCATTTAAATTTTACGTAGGGGACAGATGCCAGTTTAAGAGTAATATCTATATGAATAATGGGTAAATTGAAGTGAGTTTGTTTTCCTTATCTCATAAACTTCATTTAAATTCATTAGATTTACAAAATTCATTAAATGTTTGGCTGAAGATGTTATTCTCAGCTTTCTATCTGCAGAGGAATCTTTGCCTGATGAAATACAGTCAAAATCACCAGACAGTATGACTTCACCTTTCAAGTAATAGGCTACAGTATCTAACTCATTTTTTTTTTTTGCTTCTTTAGCTCCAACCCCTGAAATCCAATAATAGTTCACTAATGTATATAGTTTTCTGTTCCACTCAATTATAACAATGCATAGGGATCTTTTACTTTACTGGCATTACTGGTGAGTTCTTCCATAAAATGAAGGTACCTCTTATTTTAGCTCAAAAGCCAGAACCTCCTAAAACCAAATAATTAAAGCCAGAACCTCCTAAAACCAAATAATTCTTTAATGAAAGTTTATTTACATCTTTGTTAAGTAAATGTGTTTCCTGTAGAAATATTATTTGAGCTTTATGAAATTTCAAGTATTTGAACAGACTATCTCTCTTTACTGGATTATTCAATCCATTAGTATTAATAGATATGCATTTAAAATCAGACATTTATAGAAGAGAGGAAAAAAACACAGGTGTGATGAAACTATGTTGATGTACAGAACTTATTATATACTTTATATATAGCAATATGAAATCTCCAGCTATGGACAAAACTTTTGAAACAAATAAAAAAATTACCTAATGATATAACCCTAAAACATTCTAACATGGAATAATGCATTCCTAGTTTGCTGAAAAAGACAAACGAACCACCTCTCAAACTCTCCATTGGACTAACAAAGCTTAGCTCATGCTTCAGATTCCTATGGATGTGTCTCATTTTTAGTATGCATCATCTTAAAAAAGCCTATCAGTGAGTTATTATGAATAAGAAAAGTTAAACAGGTGTTCAGAATCATTACTGTAAGTTGACCAAACTGAATATCTCTACAGTCATCTTTCCCTGTACCTCATATTATCTACCTAGTCTACTATAGGGAGGAAGTCAGTTGTTATTTTCATATTTATTATTTTTTAGGTCAGATGATTTTTTTCTATTTTATTTACTATGTGTAAAGTTGTACATAGGATCATAAGTTCATAAATTAGTAATAGGCTAACTGTCCCTATGGACCGTTCCAAGCTCATCCACTTAACCCATGTAAGAATCAAACCCTGCACCTTGTGCTTATAAGGTGAAGACCTTAACCACTATGCCAACCTGCTGCCATTGTAGATGTACTGATATTCTTTATCTATATATATATATATATATATATATATATATATATATATATATTTACTTATTCTGATCTTTTTTATTTGTTTGTACACTATGTCTTGTACTATTACTATATTCCTAGGCTTTATATTTTAGCTATAATCCTAGTGTACAGTGTCATATAATAGTACATTTATATTTATTCTTATATATTTGATACTCTTTAATCTAGTACTACTGTTAGAATCAGTCCTGTTTTTTCCTTAAATATTGTTTAATAGTATCTGAATGAACATCTGAAAAATCTTCCCTTTTAAGATTCAAACTTTCCTTAATAAATTGTTCTGAGATATTAAGTTTTCTTATCATTAAAAAGAGACAATGACAGAGAAACACAATCCTAAATGTTTTATCAGAAATCTCATTCTATATGCTAGTATATAAATTATCCTTTTGGTATACTGCAAACATTCAGAACTATTTAATAACTAACTGAAAGTGGTTCAGAATGCAATTCACTGTCTTTTGTTTATTATCTAACCTATATTCATTGACATCTTGGCATATGATTCAAAATGTTATGATTATTTAGTTTTAGACAGGAAGAAGTAACCTGGCCAGTTCTTAGAATTTTAGACCTCCTGCAGCATCATACAAGTGCTCATGTTTTTAATTAAGCTGCTTCAAGTTGGTTCTCATGACAAAGGCTTGCAAATGAACAGTTTACCAGCTACAATTCACACAAAAACATCCACAAGTGAATCCAACCTACCTCCACTCCATACATCAATCCCCCAAACCCTTCCAAATGACTAAAAACAAACATTTCAAAGTATGTTAACCAGTAAAAAGCTACTGCATTTAAATAAATAACATTTAATGATTCATTAAGCACTCTTTGTATGAGATGTTTAATATAAAGTGGACTGTCATTTTTTAAAGGAGACATAGAATATAAAATTGCATTAAAAGAATGATAGTTATATGTAATCCAGGTTTAACTTCTAAAAGTGTGAATGTTACTCTAATTATTTGATAACTTTCCAATAATAATGTTTATATGTAAGAAACCATTTTTTATACTTCGTTTATGGCATAGTTTAACTTTCCTGGGTGCTATTGCATGTGAAGTATATTATCAATCGCAAGCATTCAGAGCTATTTAATAACTGACAGTGGTTTAGAATGCAATTTACTGTCTTTTGATTACTGTCTAACTTGTATTCATTGAAATCTTAGCATACGATACAAAATATTATTATTATTATTATTTACTTTTAAAATGGAAAAAGTAACCTGCATAGTTCTTAGAATTTTAGAACTCCTACAGCATCACAAAAGTGCTCATGATTCTAAGTTGTTTTGTCTTTCACAGTAAGGGCTTGAAAACAAAAAATCCATCAGTTGCAATTCACACAAAAATGCCCACAAGTGAATCCACACCACCTCCACACCACACACCAATCCCTCAAACCCCTCCAAACCAAAAAAAAAATTTCAAAGTATCCCAACCACCAAAAAGCAATTGCACTTAAAGAAATAACATCTAATGATTCAGCAAGCACTATTTGTTTGAGATGTTTCAATATAAAGCAGAATGACATTTTTTAAAGGAGACATAGCATACAAACTTGCATTAAAAGAATGACAGTTATGCATGATCCAGGTTTAACTTCTAAAATTGTGAGTGTTACTCTAATTATTTGATATCATTCCAATAGTAACTTTTATATATGTACAAATATATATTTTTTATGCTTTGTTATAATACAGCATATCTTTCCTGGGTGCTATTGCATGTTGAGTATACTATCAGGGTCTATATTAGATGATCAAACTTTCAAATGTTCGACTGTCATATGGTTGACACCATATGATCGAACTTTTGAAAGTTTGAACATTTTAATGGAGATCTCCGTACAATGCAGAATGGAAAGATTTCCCTTTCCTGCACTGTAGTGCAATCTCGGAGTTGCTATATTTCAAGAGCAGGGGGTGTGGGTGGTGCAGGGGGGCTTGCCCCCTGCATAAAATGTTTAGGTAGGTTATTTCTGAGTTTATTTTTTAATAGATATTCTAACTTTTAAAAATTCAATCATATGGTGTCAACCATATGACAGTCGAACTTTTGAAAGTTCAATTATCTGGTATAGACCCTACTATCAGTAGCACAGTAGCCTTGTTAGTGTCATTTGTTGCATCTTGTATCGCATTTAATAGTATATTACTCAACTATGCCAAAACATCAGAAAGTGTGCCACCTAACATAACTTTTCATCATAATAATGATTATATTTTAATAAAATGTATAGTTTAACCTTTAAAACTCTAAGTGAAAATAAGTGGCTTTAATTTTATATCTAACTAAAAGAGTCAAATTCTAATATGTTAAAAAGGGAACTAGTAACCATTTGAAGTAGGGAAAGATAGAAAGAAATGATTTACCTTGTAAAAATTAATATGCAGCACCTGTTCATATGTATTCAAGCAATTAATTAAATTAGTAAGAATTCATAACCATGAAATACACTGATTTTCATTTGCCCTTCAGTTTTTTACTGTGGTTGTCTTTTATTAACCAACCATCTCTTGTTGTATTTCTCTTCAAAGAAGTTAAAAGATTCAAGTCCATTTCTTCTGTTTTTTTTTTATAGGATTTTATTTTTTCCATATACAGTCCATTGCATCTTCAAAGAAATTAAAAATCTTCTTTTCTTCTGGAAAGTGAATCCTTATTTTTTCTGGAAACAAGATTTGTGCTTTAATTGTCTTTCTTTAAGCTTTTAACAAGTGTCACACATGCTTTTCTCTTAGACATCACTAATATAGAATAGTCATTGTCAAATCTTATATTATATACTTTAATTTTAACTGGATAATTAGTCCTTGCAGCTTTTAAGACTAAATCCTTATCTCGACTTGAGAAAAATCTTATGATAACTGACCTTGGTGAAGGTGTTTTTTTTAAGATGAGTTAGAAAGTGATGTGTGTGCCCTTTCAATGCCAAAGGAAATTTTTCAAGCAGGTTCAAATTTTTAGGCAACCAGGTATTAAGGAGTTGAATCCTACTGTCTCCCTCTTCTTTTTTAGGAATCCTGTAAATCCTGATGTTATTCCTTCTAGATCTGTTCTGTAAGTTTTTTAATTTATCCCAAAATAAATTGTTTTGTTTCAGAAGAAATTCAGTGTTATTCCCATTTTCAAGTAATCATCCATCAAAATCAGACTTTGCCTCTTCTATACTTGAAATGTGTAATGATTGTTCTTTAAAAGATTCATTCAGCACTTCAACTTGTTTTTTACATCCCTCTTTAAAATTTTACATGTTGCTTCTAATTTATTTATCTTTACAGATAAGTCACCGATGCTGCTAAGTATAGCCTGTATGTCTTTTTGCATAGTACTGTCCTGTACATTGGGCTTAGAATGGCTCATTCTGAGACAATTAGTTCTTTCTAGTTTTCTTGACAGGAAAAAAAAATAATTAAAATAGTTTCAAACTTGTTTTTTTCTATTTTTTTTTTTTTTTTAGTAAATCTTTCAGCAGATTTTTAACAATAAATCTATCAAGTTTTGAAATGTTCTATTTGAGATATTTAGTAAAAACCCTGTCAGAGATATTAAAATAAAGCAGAGCTAAAAAACAGTGCTGTTAACTGCTCACCATCTTGGCCATGCCCCTGAAATGTCCTTTTCTGGTTTTATCAGGTGTAAAATAATATTATCTGCAAATACAGTCAGCTTTTCTGACTACCATGCAAATTATATCCTTGAATTTCTGAGTCTCTTATTTGCTTTGCCAATCATCCTAAATATAGTGCAAATAAAGGAGAAAGAGGATACCCCTGCTTGGTTGCTCTGCTCATACAGAAATTATCACAGAGGAATCCACCCACTTTAATTTTCACCTGTGACCCCTCATATAACCTCCTCATCAATCTTATAATTTTATCAGGGAATGCTTCAATTGCCCTTCTTATAAACTCCCAGCTTACTCAGTCTTAAACCATGCATGTCAAATGATTTCTCTGCATCAAGACCCACCACAACAGTGGTATTTTCTTACATTCAGCTTCCCTCTGGATCATCAGTCTTCTGTTAATGTTGTGAAATGTTTGCTTCCCTCCACAAAACCACATTGATTCATGCCTATCAATTTTGGCATTACCTTTTCCATTCATTTAGCCATTATAGACATGGCTTAGGATTGAAATGTGCCTATATGAAGCTGGATCTGATGGGTGTTTACCCTGTTTAGGTATTACAACCACCACTGCTTTCTTCCAGAATGTTGGTGCTTCTTCTCCTCTTAAAATACTGTTAAACAAGACCTTTCAGATCTTTATCAGTTTTTTTCCTCCTAGCTTCCAAAGCAGGAATACCATCCACTCTTGAATGCATTATGCAAAAAGTAAAAAAGCAAAGTAGTCTTTTTTTGCCATTCAGATCAAGGATAGCATATAAAAATGTTTGTAAGTCTATATGGGACAAAATATACTGAAACAAGAAAGAATGGTATAATATACTTCTTTTCTTGTTTTCAGATTTTTAAGGTGCACAAATTATGTCCTGCGTTTTTGAACAGTATCTTATTTTATTTTGTTGACTGGAGGATTGGGGAGGAAGGTTCAAAGGAATGCATAAATAAGCAGATTGATCATATACTGTGATTCAGCAGCATAGAAAAAGGAACTCTACGCAAAATTAACATGCAGACAATTTGGGTGAAAGCCTAAGCACTGTGGTATAACTAAATAGCAAAGCATGCCTCTCAGCTGTACAGATTTTTGCAGAATGTCCAGATTTTTGCCTCATATTTTGGTCATTTTCTCATAAAATTGTGTTTTTTGTTTTCGAAATTAGTGGCAAATTATTAAAGAATGAAGTTAGAAAATAATGATAGACATTTGAGTTTCAGACTTCATACCCATTCAGGAAATTCATGTTAATGCAAAACCTGTTATTCTATCAACTTTCTAAGTTTGTAAGAGCAATATTTAAAAATTGTCCCTATTGTTGGCCCTTTGCCCCACTTTTATTTATAGCTTTGTCCAGATTTCTTGCTCTAAGAGGTTGAGAGGTATGTAGCAAAGTGATGTATAAAAAAGAAAAATTTAAAACTGAGTGCAAAACGGTGTAACTTAAAAACAGCTAAAATGATAACTTTTAGAAGGAATGAAAAGTATTTACACCATTTACAGTGTTAGTAAAAACAACTAAATTAGCTACAGGATAATAAGGGAAGAGGAAGGCAATAATAAATTTCAGATGCATTTAATTGTTTCAGGACAGCTGCATTTACACATTTAGAATAGATTGCATAGTTATGATCTAGAGCAAAAACCTGGAATGAAGTTCTAATGGACATTAATGCAGTCAGTGGAAGAAACTGCACATTGATATGGTAGGATGTGTTTGAAGGAGTGCAAGGCAGAATGCAATTGCCCGTACCAGTACTGGAGACGGGTCTCCAACAATTATCGCTTTAATGCCAGATAAGGAATACCTTCTCTGCATCCATGGGGATGACTTTGACACAGAAGATGATAGCACTGGAATAATCAGAGGTGGACACTGGCTATTACCAATGTCTGCAGCAGCTATAATCATCTGTTCAGGAAGGTTTGTTTGTAAACAGTAACATATATTTGTAGAGAGAATTGAATGTTGAAATGGAATGATTACATCAAACACATGACAGTAGCTATTAACAAGTGAACCTTTCACATCTACACAGAATGACAATGAAGGAAGGCATTGTACATGGTAAGTGTCCCCCACACCACACCTCCTTAATAAACATACAGCAGTGTATGCTGTTTCTTTATAAATAATGTTTTTAAATAATTTTTTACAGAGTCAGCAGCAGAAGCAAACAGTTCCACCATACCTATAAATTTGAGAATATCAGCAGTAGAATGGCTGTTGAAGAAGATGATGATGATGATGATGATGATAACATATTTATGAGACAGCCTGAGGAAAGTGCACACAGTCCCCAAGTTTGAAGGCAGGATCTCACACCCCACAAAATGTTAGTAACTGTTTGGGAAGTAACAGTTTATCATAAAGTGAAGCACATGCTGATATTACACTCACTCTTGTGCAGGAACACAACCCAGGCACTTCTGCATTATTATCTCCAAACCCAGGCAAAAACTTTCAGGATGATGCAGGCATTCAGAGGTAAAAGAGTCCACAGTTTCACTTTACAAAGGGGAGCCAATGGCAGTAATGTATCACAGCTTCCCCAGGAAACACAAAGTATAGGCTACCCAACAGCAAACGTGCTGTAACATTGTTAGGGCTCAGAGCACTACCACAGAGAGTCAGCTGCAAATGGCCATAGTCCTCCAGGGCATGCATGAGGATTTCCAGCACTACATAGAAATGGCACAGAGTAGGGATAATGCTATAATCACACTGATGCATAGTATGGTGGCCCACCAAGTATTTGTGGCCACCTCCATTTCTACACTATTTATGACTTATAAGACTCAAGTAGGAGTCCTATTGAAAGGGGAATAGGACAGTGTACTGTCTGGACACATTGGGGTAGATCACATGAGACTACAAATGCTAATCAATAAAGTACTGTAATTAGTTGGGGGGGACAATCACAACAGATTTCATGCAGGCCATGTCAGTGTTCATGTACACTAAGCAGAACTTCTCTTTGAGGCTAGAGTCCAGGTCCCACAGCACTGTCAGATCAGTATCCACAGGATCACCTGCATCAAGTAAGTCACAGCATCAGTCCAACTCACCATCCTGCTCTCATCATAGCCCCTCCTCAAAATCTCTGGCACCATCACCTAGCCTATTGTTAGGAGATGTGTAGTATTCATTTGACCTTGATCTATTGTGACTCTTGTGGCATTTCTCTTACTTACAGTTTGACCTTCTGTATATTAATCTCAAAGGAAAATAAGTTATTAAAAAGGTTTGAGGGGCTTAGGATATTTTGTATCTATGTGCATTTAATTTCTGTAATAGTACTGCTTAAAACCTCTTGGAACTGAGGAAATAAAGCTGGATGTCACAACATAAGATTGCAGTGATCACCATTAATGCTGTTTGCATTGACATTGTTTCAGCTGGCAGTTACCTACAACATAAAAGTAGTAATACACAGGTTTTCAGAGAAACATTATGAACATTTCAGATTAAAATTAGTATTGTGTCATGCAAACAAACACTGCTGCCACTTCACCCTCACAGCTGTACAAGTGATTTTTTTTGTGTATGAGACCACAAATTATTGTGAATGACAAAAAAATAATCTGATGTGCAGTATGTCAACAGACAACATAGGTCAAACTGAGAAAACATTGCACAGTATACAAAATAATTGATATATTTTCATTCAATTGTAAGGTATGAACTCATGTTAAATACTGAATTTACGCATTTTACTAATTATACTTCTTCAGGAGATTTGGTATGTGCATGGTTAGGTACACCATCTGACAATAATTTATTGTGCAAAACAGTTAACTTAAAAATATGATTGGTAGTTATATAATGCCTTGCAACATCACTGAGCAGGAGTTATTGTGCACTCAAGCATGATTTAAAGACAATAATGTGGCTACATGTTCTGAAATAAAAAAATAATAATTTGAAGATGGGAAGGAATGTCAGATGAACAGCAGCGGTGGACCATGCACCACACAGCATAGCCTACAGACACCACTACATATATCAGTTATACTCTATTATGAGAAAGCCAACACTAACCTGAATGTCATTTGTCATAGATCTGGACTAGATGCCACCTGTTTACCTGCGCAGCCATATGCCATGCACATGCCTGCCGCATGGGGTCCCTTATTACTGCTGCTGGCTGGTTGCCATTATCCATAGTAGGACTTGAACTGGGAGCTGTAGTGACAGCATGGGTCACTTCACCACCCGACAAATACATGATCATGTTATGCAGAATGCAACACACATAAACATCCTGCCTGCAGTAGCTGATTCATAACTGAAGGGCACCTCTAGACTCATCCAGGCACCTAAAATGACTCTTCGGGAAGTGACAGACCCTTTCAGTGATAACGCAAGTCTGGGGAAGGGCTGTATTAAAGTTGTTTTCTGTAGATCCACTTGGATTTCTCACTGGTGTCATGAGCCATGGCTCATCAAGCATCATCTTAAATACAAAAAATGAAAGACAGAGAGATAGAGACAGAGAGAGAAATGGGGTCAGACAAAGCAAAGACAAAGTGGTTTAGTACTAAGCAATACATCTGAACATGAATAACAACTTTAATAAGACAGAAAAAAAGAGAAAACAATATTTTTTCCACTTATCAACAAGATGACCACTGAGCATCCCACCATGCAAGACAAAGCACTAGAATGAGCTAGTGTATTAGATATGGGAATCATATGCACTGCCAGAATGCTGGGCACAGATATTGGTGATGCACCCACAAGCAATGCACACTACTTGGCAATTTGATTGAAAGGTAGCTTTTTCTATTATGGTACCACTCACCCCTTGGACCAGTAGGGGCCCTAATTGCAACATGGGTCCAATCTATTTTATTGAGTACATCAGGGGAAATGTGCCACCCCAAAAAAGGCACATATAGTCCTGGCCCTGTGCTGAGGTGACACTGTGAAATAGATGTACTAATCCACCCTTGTGAAGTGTACATTTAAGAACTGCTGCAGTGTCCTCAAGGCAGAAGCCTATGAGATACCCAGCATGTCTCCATTCTGTCTCTAGAAGGTCCCTGTGACAAGTACAGTGAGGGCTATACCTAGCTTAGTAGCCACAGAGACAGGAAGTTCATGCATTCAACCAGTACCTCTTATGGGGGATCATATATCAATAAGACCCTTATTGCATCTCTGTCCACTTAAAAACCTATCAAGTACCTCCTGATTATCAAAATTATAGTGTGTTATTCTCTGCTTTTATCTGCCTTCTTGGCCATTGAGCACCACTGGGTGCAAGCTGGTTTGGCTCATCCAAAAAAGCAGCTCACAATGGGAAACAGCAAGGCTAGCAGCAGCTGACAATATCTTCATAGATTGCATAGGCGACATGACTCTTTATATAATGAATCCGAAAATGGTACAAAAAAGCAGGAACATTTAACTATCAATCACACATAGACAAGGGAATGTTTCATTAGCATATGCTGTTTTACCATTCTCATTTACATCTCATTACGACTTCCTTTGCTTATGCTTATTCACTGCCATCATTCATTAGCGTGAGTGGCTTTTAAAATCACGGCTTATCTACACTCATTCAAGAACAACACAAATAGCCTTAACACACTTTTTATGACAATGAATGCCAGCAATACTTTCAGGACATGGTGCAAGTTTAGAGGATGGTAAACTAAAACTGCATTTATCAGTGATTAGGTCTAGTTATGTGAGTCTGTGCAGAGGTAGACTATAACTGGCAAAAAACAATGTTTGGAAAGGGTTTACTTTTGAAACATACAAAAAAGAAGTATACTTAGCAATGTATATAGTGTGACATTGATACATGAAAAAGATGAAAGTCATGAACAGCTGAGATGACTGAGATGACATTGTGCACAGAAAAGTTCGGTGTAATAGAGAGCTGCACCTAGTATAGATAGACAGATACATACAGATAGATGTGATTCTAGATTTCTCTCTCTCTCTCTCTCTCTCTCTATGTATGTATATACACACATATATATATATATATATATATATATATATATATATATATATATATATATATAAATATATACAGTATACACACAGACAGAGAGACAGACAAAGAGAAATCTACATATATTATTTATATAGATAGATAGATGTAGATGTAGATGTAAATGAATAATATGTATACAAGTTGTCAGTCTGTGGGAACAAAACTTGACCTAATAACTCTATCCAAATTTACCTGTCCCACTGCAAGACCCATGTAATCGTTCTTTCCCTAAGTTTAATGGAACAACTCTAGATGGAACTTTTTGTTGCACAACAAATTAATAGAAATGTATGCCTGTATTCACATACCACTCATACACACACACACACACACACACACACACACACACACACACACGGAAATAAACATGTGAGTTTGTACTTATCTGGGAATAATATATTTATAGAATAATATTTTGCAAAGGAAATAACTTAATAAGGTAAAAAATGTTTAGTATACGGTATATAATTCCAGTAGAGATGACAGTTATATCAACCTTGTGTGGGGTTCTAAAATACAGACACAAGTGGGAGACATTTATAAAAGCTTCCAAACATAAAAACTGAGAACTGCATCAGTGCAGTAAAAAAACATAGAATTTTTAAAAAATTACAGTTCAAATTTCATTATGTCAGTAGAAAAAATGGTACTTACGTATTATCGCAACCAGATTTGCAGCAAGACAACTGATTAATTTCCAAGCTGTTCTCCTGAAAAAAAAAGGTTGTCGAAGTTACCTGGGAATTGTGTGTCACTGAAGTATCTGTCATTACAGTCACTTTCAGTTAAACATATCTGAAAAATTAATTATCAAGGTGTTGCTTACTGTGCAAGAACCGATGTCTTCTTAAGACACTAAGTCTTGTTGGCTGGGTTCTGTTGAAATCAAAGTCTAGTTATAGTTACAGTCACAGTCTGTTGCACAAAGAAACTTGTAGAATGTACACTGATGAAACAATATACTTTGCAGCACAACACTCTGTTACTTTAAGAGCAGTAACTAATAAATAACTTATTCTTATAACAAACCACATGGACTACTGTTGCAGCTTTAGTTACACTGTACCACTTTACTTCTCAATCAGCATATAATATAATTCTCCTGTACATTACCTCAGAACAAGTGTGTTCCTTCCAAAATACCTCTAACAATTTTATCTGCTACAGTCTTTTTATAGTGTTTTAGATCCTGTTTTTCTTCTTGGTATTCTATTTGGACTTAGTATAGAAACATCTGTTTGCTGATGTTTGCAGAAAAGCATGAAATAGAATTGTTTTCCATCCTGTAGAGAAACAATGCTGATATTGTCTTTAAGGAAACATCTTCTGGGAAGATGCTGACGTGATAAAAGCATGTCCATTCAAACTTCCTTGCTTGACAGTGTAAGAAAACATGTCTTTAAGGAAACATATGACAAAAACACATACAGATTGTTTTACTGTTAAAAGCATGTCCATTCTTTAAGGAAGCAGGTCACCTTCCTTACTGACAGTGTGAAATGCATACAGAATTGTTTTTTTTTTTACATTTTTGCTGAGTCTGTAAGGGTCCATTAAGCAGATTCCTTATTTTTCAAAGCACAGTCATTTAGTATGGATGCTAATTACATATTGCTAAACTCTATTTCTACATTTAAGCAAGCTTTATTTTATACCTTATTTATTTTGCATATCTGTAGCAGAATTACTTTCAACCTTAATACACTCTAACAATATCATGCTTATCAAGTGTAAAAGAATGGTGACCTTTATCATTAACTGTCCAAAAATCATGGCACCTTAATATGATGCTAAGAAGTGGAGTCATTTTTCAGCGGGTATTTCCTGTACATCAGCACAGGATGTAATGTACACCCTACCCATTTGTGAAGGCAATTTGTTAGATATAACTAGCAATAGCCTTTCTGAAAGTACAATACAGCCATGAAGTCAAGATCAGCCATAAAGAAAACAGGGTTAACCTTTCACCATTATGACCTCATATTTACATGCAAGGTTTTAAGACATGCACATTTACAAAGAAACTGAAACTAAACTTTTTTTTCTTTGCTGTTTTCATCCTCAGCTGAATACTAGTTTGTACCCTACTTAATCTTCAATTAATTTGCTTGCACCGTTTATTATTTAGTCAATATCAGACTTCTGAAATCCAGTCGTCAAGACACACACTTCCCAAGCACATTTCATGACATATTTCAGCAGGAGAACAGCTTGGAAATGAGTCACTTTTCCTGCTCCAAATGTGGTTGCAATAATACACTTCTGAAATCCTTCTCTGATTTCTAACCCATTATCCATACCACCACGCCACACTTGTCAACATACGCACTTCCCAAATAACTTTGACAACATATTTCAGCAGGAGAAGCCCCTGGAAATGAACCATTTCTCATGCTCTGAATCTGGTTGTGATAATACGTAAGTACCAAAATATCATTCACCTTAAGAAATCTAAAATTAGTTTACGTATATTTCAGAAAAGAAAATAGCAGAACAAAAAAGTGATCATTTTAGTAGGGCTGCACAAATGAAGGGAAGGAACAATGCCTTAAGTTATATGTTTGAGAACTGATTATGGAGAATTAATATGGAAGAAGCAGAAATGTAGGGGAGGAATGACAGATCTGAGAAAAGGAACAAGTAGAGTAATTTTCAAGGGCTCTGCTTTTTGTGAGAAAAATATTAGTTTGTTTGGATTCAGTCTTTTTTGTTCAAAAGCCGTTTTTTCAAACTCCCTGCAGTGTTTATTACCTCTTTAGTGTCCCGATTTATTAAATGTTGTATATAACAAATACAGCTGTCCTATTATATTTTGCCTATATATGAGTTTTCTACAGGTGCATAAGTCCCAAACACTCAAAAAACACTGTCTTGAACCAGGGATTGGAGTGCCTTATAGCTCATGTAGGCTGCTGCTTGTTCCTGAACTTGAATATGAGTTCAGGCAAATGGCCATGGAGAGGGAGTGTTGCACGTGCTCAGGCTAGAATATGAAGTCAGGCAAGCAACTGTGGGGACAAAATGAGAAGGGGAGTTAGGATTAGGGAGTGGGATGGGGATTTAGGATTAGGGAGCAGGAGGGGAATTTTAGGGGTTATGCTATGGCAGCTACGTAGTTAAGGGGAGATCAAGTTATTGGGGGTTCAAGCACTTGCCTTTTCGTGAAAGTGGCAGCGTGCAAATGTATCATGAGTGTATAGCATGTGAGCAATTGCAGGAGATGTCTTATATATTTGCATAGGAGTACAAAATGAAATGTACTACTTAAGAAAATACTATGCATACAAGATTTTTGTGCATAATCCCATGTACTGTAACCACAGACTCATACTTTATTTTCATTTATATTTTCTGGTTTTAGTAGTTCACCATTTTGGCAGTCTGCTTTTTTGTTACAGTGCGAGTCTAATAGTATTTTTTGATCAGTGACTGCACTCAAAATTGGAAACCAAAGTAATGCTGATATAAAACACCTTTTGTTGGGCACAACCAGTTTCTGGTTATTGATAGGTTATGATTTGTTGATGGATTCGAGAAGCATGTATAGGACTATATTAGATCTCCATGTCTCTTACTTTTTGACTATTTTTTCTGACTAGAAATACATTGCTGGTGTATGTATTCTGAATCCTATGTATATCTAATCAGTTACTTACAAGAAGCTTACAGATGCTTCCAAGACAATGGATAATTCATATAAAAGTAAACTTCAGAATCTCATATTTATTTACTTGTGGTTTAACTTCTAAAATTGTATGTCTGATGAACCTGCTTCAGCTAACAAAAGTGTAAATATTTAAGCAATATGTATTTTGCTGCAATGCCTAAGTCATCTATCCACAACCCCTTTTTGCACATGGGGTTGGGGTGTCACTTCAACAGTGACAATCATCTAGAGCCAAGCTTTACACTGCCAGGTGGCTAGCCCTGTCACAGTAGTTCTTCCACACCACACACCTGTGGCCAATTTAGTGTCTAGTCTACCTACTGCATGTCTTTGGAATGTGGGAGGAAACCCACATGAACACAGGGAGGACATGCAGCCTCCACACAATAGGCACCACAGCTGAGAATCAAACCAGGGAACGTCTTGCAGTGAGGCAACAACACTATCCATTGCACCACTGTGCTGCCTGGATGTTGTAATGTCTAACAAGGCTATGTAAGGTAAAAATTTTCTAAGCAATGTAAATGCTTTGTTTTTTGCCAGCTGTACCTATAAAATTATCAATATCTAAACAATACATGTCTTATTTCACACTCTGTATATGTATATTATAGAGTTTTCTATGTACCCTGCATGCTTCTCTAATTTATCTTATGCAATTTAGCCCTGGTTGTAGCTCAAAAGGGTCCCTGGACCAGTCTAACTCCCTAGTTAACAAATGAATGAATAAGTGAGGAACTAAATAAATAACCATTTTGATATAGAACATATCCGTGGTAGATAGTTTGCTGATATATGTCTCAGTACTTGTGTTCATTTAAAAATTTCAGATCTAAAAATTATTCCTTCTCAAAAATCAAATAAGATTTCTAGTGTAATTTTAACATACAGGAATAAAGCCCTGACTATGACCCAGATGACCCAAGTTCAATTAACAGCTCAGGTGCTTAGCTGTGCTATCAGGGGAGGATAGGCATACCCGACCCTGTGATGGAGGGAGGGGCAGAGCAGGAATGTAAACCCACAATAAAGGCACAATCCCTCAGAAGATGATGGGAGTTGCAAAGAGTATCATGATAGGGTGGGCTTTCAACCTACCTCTTGGTTTGTCCTTTATTAATGAGTGCACATTGAGAATTCATTCACAATCAGGATGGTTCCATCAGTCCCAACAGTAACACAGATGACTTGTCCCAACCATCATGGTGGGGTAGGATTACGCAAAAATATGCCCCAAATTGTTATCATGCTAGTAAGGGTGAAAGTAACCATCATGAATGTCTACAAGACAGTATTAATGGATGGCTCTCAATCCATGCTGTATCAGGATATAGTTTCTCAAACAGAGAAATCAAACAACTGAGCCTGACATTATTTTTGCTTCTTTTTTGCTCCCCTGCCCTGCTCTTCATTATTACCAACCCAGCACCCAGCACCTGTATGTGCTCGGTCTATCAGCTGCTGACCCCCACCCCCAGCCTTAATCTGGAATGTGCTGGGGCTGGTGTAGGAGTGAGGAATCCAGGGTTTCAGCTCATCTGTATGTCTGTCCAGGATGTAATTATTTTACTTATACCCTACCCATTTTGTATAGTTCCCCCCTTGTGCAAAGCCATAGTTTTGACTGGAGGTGGGAGTGGACTGGAGATGTGCTGCGTATCAACCTACCTCTGCAGCAACCTTTACTCCACCCTTTGACCTCTCTTGTAGACATGCCTACCATGTTCCATCCACAGCCTCCACTAGGGATTGACACTGTTAGTGCCCATGATAATATCCATCCCTCCCTTTCTGCTCCATCAGTCACCTGAGCCGCTACTCAAATCTATATCACCTGGGCCATAGTCAGGGATTTATCCCTCTACACCACTGGACTGGCACATCTGAGCCTGACTTAGAATTCCTGATGTTCCACAGGTATGTGGTAAAATGACCTATGAAAAAGTGAATTTGTAGTTGTCTTGAATTTAAATGCACACATGAAGTGAGTCTCTACCTGTAAGCATTTTCTTCTCCTTGCTCTGTGTAGAACTGCTTGTAGTTATGCATGTTTTTTCTTTGCCCTTTGTTCATACAATATAGTAAGGCTGCCACTAACCCAGTTTGTAAGCTCATATGTCACGGTATTAATTAAAGTAGCTTGCCTGACATGATAATTACTTCATTTTTCTACTTTTTTCTTTCTATCAGTTACTTATATGCCTTCTTATTTTTATCTAGCTATGAATAAAACACATCACCTCATGTCTTTAAGTGAATTTTCCTTCTAAAAGGGGATTGCTGCTGGTTGACAATGTCTTGTAGTGGCCACCTGCCATTTATCAGGCCATGTTGTAATTGTTCTGTAACCACTGTTTGGTTGATAAAATCATTGCTTGTTAATTTTAAGGTTGTAGTTTGTAATTTTGAAACAAAATGCAGAGAATGCTGTTTTCAGTAAAACACTCTAAATGGAATGACCTTCACTGAATAACATGCATGATAAATACACTGTTTTACAAGGGGGAAAACAGCCCACATGATCATGCAGGAGAGAGACCCCTGTACCTCTAGGCTATTTAAAATATGATCCAGGGTCAGCACATCACAGGGAAAAGTATAGCTCCCAGAGATGCAGCAGTTTTGCAGAAAGTTGTTTCAGTTATTGAGCTTCATAAAACATCATTTGTTAAACTACTTTTGAAATCTTGACCAACTAGCAAATTTTTATTGTATGCAAGCTACATACAGACATCTTTAAAGAATATCAGGTATGCATCCATTTTGTATTTTTTTATAGTTTCCTATAAAATACATAACATAATTTTTGCTATTCTACAATCTCATGCATGCGCTTTTGGGTAACAGCACATTGCTCAAACTCTAATTATCTTTGTAATAAAAAAAAATATCCAGAATTATAACAGCTGGATGAATAAGTCCAAAGGATTTTAAAGCATCAGGTGTAAAACACTAAAAGAACAAGAAACTTGAAACTCATTTATTTCTTCTGTATATTAGCATCAAATGTTAAAGCAACAATAGATCTAGGGAGCTGAAAAAATTATGCCAGATGCTAACCTTTAATACCATACCCGCTTGCAGCAGCAACAAAAGTATTTAAAAATATTTTTGTTTGACTTATTGATTAATAGGAGACCTATAGTCAAATCAGGTAAAACTTTATTGTTATTCACACCATACAGCAAGTGCATAGCTGAAACAAAATTACGTTTCTCCAAGCTCATGTACAACATATACAAACATAAATACAGAACCAAATATAATAAACTATTGTACAACATGTACAAACATAAACACAGAACTAATAAACATAAACACAGAGTCTGAGGCACACAGCTTCCATGACGGTCACTATAGCCATCATCAACATACTCACTGCCACTAACTCATCTCCAACCAACAACAACTCAAGTCCCAGTCCGGTCCCTTCTGAAAACAGAAAAGTTCAGATAGATTAATCAAATGTGATTTAAAAGCTTGTTTTTTTTCACATATTGTACTTATTTGACTGCCTGCACTTTTAAAAAGTTGTTTTTGTTTAAATAAATTGTTCAACTGTTGCAGGCTACACACTAAAGTGTGATAGCCTTTTCTGATCACTTGTAGTTGTTTAAAGCTGTTTTAAGTGTACTTTTTACTGTTTTTGCCTTATCTTTTCAAAAAAAAAAAATACATTTCTTGTTCCCGACTTTCTAAGCTAGTATAGTCCAGTTTTTAGGCTAGTGCTGAATTCAGGGCTGTGTTACAAGTTTCTGAGTTGCCCATACCTTACTTGAATAGAGGGAAGTTTCCCTGTTCGCCTGTGAGAGAGGAGAACTTTGAGCAGCCATCTGTCCCTGGAGGAGTGGTTCCAGCCCAGAAGTTAGTAGTTTAAAAAACGCATTGCATGGTTTTGTGCGCCGGGCAGCACCGGTTAGCTAGGGTTAAATTATTCCTGGCTCCAATAAGTCTCCTTCAGTTTTTCACTTGAAACTAGTCTAACTCTCAACCTAAGCACTCAAAAAGCATCCTACAGTCCAGCACTTACTCAGACCTAATAGCAAGCATTAATATACCCCGACACTTGACTGCCCAGCAGGGCAAGGCTCTATATCCAGCCCTCACCAACCAAGCGAGTAAGCAGCTCACCCTACTATTCAAGCATGACCAAAGGGCAACTTCAGATGTACTCTCCAGTCCAGCTGGTGAATCTGGGAATCCTGAGGTAATGTTACAACTGCCTCATGTACACAGACAGCCCTCTCCTACCACAAAACACTAACATATGTGAGAGATGCAATTATACAGCTAAACTGGAGGCTAAGGTATCTCCACCCAAAACTGGAACAGACAGTCATGAGGAGAAGGTTAACACTTGCACCACACCTCCAGCCTCACATAGACCTACTAAACCAGCACTGGCAATATAAATACATGAAATCATACTTGGAGGCTCTAAATAAAAACCTGCAAAATCATCAGAGAGCTCCAAAGCAGACACCCACAAAACCTGCACCTCCCGTCACAAACCAGACAACACATAAAACACAAAATCAATGTGCCGCACAATCACAGCCCTTAAGGCAAAATAACATACCTAACACACTAGTAATAGGTGACTCAATAGTCAGGCACACTGACGCCCCACTCACTAGGCTGGAAAAGGAGAAGGTTACTGTTAGCTGCCTGTCAGGAGCCAGAATCCGCCACATAACACAAGCACTCAGGTCACTCCAGAACAAGTACAAATATGACTCTGTCATTGTTCATGTTGGTGTGAACGACCTGAGCCGTACCTCCCTGGACTACATGAAAAGAGACATGGAAGAGCTCTCTGATCATGTAGCCCAGGCGGGTATGACCCTGACCCTGAGTAGCATCCTGCCCTCCAAGAATGATACCTCAGTATAAAGAAAAAATGATCAATTTCAACAACTGGCTAAGCTTCTGGTGGCATTCAAAGGGGATCCAGTGTCTGTCAGCCTGGGATGACATGCTCAACAAGCCGCATTGCTTCACAAGAGATGGCTTGCACCTGTCACCCCTTGGCTTTCGAATAGTGGCCAAGGCTCTTGCTGCCCCCATAGTGCCTTTTTTAGGCAAGGCTCAAAATTCAAACCCACCTCCGTAAACAGCACAAATAAAAAACTGAGGGTTATGCTACTCAACGCCAGGAGTTTAAATCTCAAAATGCATGCGCTCAAAGCACTCCTAAGTATGGACAACGTCGACATCTGTGCAGTAACTGAAACCTGGTTCAAGGCTCCTGAGAGCACTCCAGCACTACTGGGCTACAACTCATACCACACATTTTGGCCACAGAACACGGACCAAAACACAAAAGGAGGGGGTATATCCATATTCATCAAGGATACCCACACCTCCAGGTTAGTGGCGCAGCATGACACCTCTGAGATCATCCATGTGCAACTAACATCGGGCAAATCTGCAATGCAAATTGTGGCCTGCTACAGATCACCCTCCATGACCCAGGACCACCACTCCATCTTTCTGGAGACACTGGAAAACATGAGGGTCCTACCGAACACCCTGATCTTGGGAGATTTCAATTATCCTACCATTAACTGGGAAAACTACTTGAGTACAAACTCCCAGGCTCAGCACTTCCTGGAATTTATCAACTCAAATGCCCTGGATCAGCTGGTAAACTCCCCTACCAGAGGCCATAACATATTGGACCTGGTCATCACCAACATGGGCGACAGGTGCTCCGTACCAGAGGTCAACCCATCACTTGTTAGATCAGACCATAAACTAATCACCCTGGATGTCCACACCCCACCACCACCCCCAACCAAGGAAACCACAGTGAAAAACTTTTCTAAAGCAAACTTCACCTTACTTAAGTTAGAGGTGGTAGGTTTCACAGCCCCCACGCTAAAGGATAACACTGCCCAAGATGCAGAAACCAAAACTCACTCCCCTAAGAGAAGGAAACCAGTCTAGTGGACCCCTGCTATAAACAGGTTATACAACAAAAGGAGGAAACTAGTTCAGAAACAAAGCAAATCCCAAGAAGGAAAGGCATCCCTGATCAGTATCAGTAAGAAACTAAGGTCCCTCATAAAATCATCCAAGGCTAACTTTGAAAGAAAAATAGCCAAGGACTCAAAAGATAACCACAAAGCCTTCTTTAGCTATGTCAAAAATCTAAGTGGCATCTTGCAGATATGCTCTGTGATAGTGCAAAATAGCACAAAATATACTGAACCTACTGATATTGCCAACATACTGGCAGATAGATTCAGTGCAAACTTCACCTCCCTCTCACCTTCAAAAGGGCCCACAGCAATACCGGAAAAGTGTAGTGTCCTGGAAATCACAGAAGCACAGGTGAAAACAACCCTTTCAAAAGCCAAAAATACAGCATCAATGGGGCCAGATGGTGTTCCAGGCTGCGTCTTGCACAAACTACAGAATGAACTAACCCCCCACCTAAACACGCTGTTCAACCTCAGCCTCTCCACAGACTATGTGCCCATAGAATGGCACACAGCAATGGTTATTCAGCTCCACAAAGGAGGAGCCACAACTGACCCTGGTAACTATCGCCCCATAAGCCTGACTAGCCTGGTCTGCAAGGCTATGGAGCACATCATCATGGAACTCATTAACAAAGACATTGGGACCCACCAAACACTTGACCTGACCCAGTTCAGTTTTGTTAAGGGCAGATCATGCCTACTAAACCTGGTTGACTTCTTCGAGACAGTTACCAAGGCCATAGACGAGGGAAAGGTGGTTCACACAGCCTACCTTGATCTCGTCAAGGCGTTTGACACCATTCCTCGCTCGGGTATTATAGAAAAACTCACCAGCCTGAACATAAACCCCTACATCACAAGATGGGTTGCCAACTGGCTTACAGACAGAACTCACACGGTAAGAATAGCGGGCTCCAGGTCTGATTCTAAACCAGTCACAAGTGGTGTCCCACAAGGCTCAGTTCTGGGACCCCTACTGTTTGGCATATATTTCTCAGAAGTACAGACAAACACAGGAGGAATATGGCTAACCAAGTTCGCCGATGACTGTGAACTGGGAGCCATAATTGACTCTCAAGCTGACACGGACATCCTCCAAAAAGGCCTTACTGAGACAGACACCTGGTGTCAAAGTCATGGCCTCAAGCTAAATGCCAAAAATGCATAGTCATCCCGTTTGGGAAAAACAAAACACCCACGAATTACCACATAGGCGGCAGCCCCCTTAATACAGAAGAGGAAATAAGAGATCTGGGGACCCAGGTAGATAGTAATCTCTCCTTTGACAATCATATTGCCAAAGTAGTTAGGAAATCCTTCTATGTGGCCCATCTAATTACTAAGGGGTTCACATCTAGAAATAAAGAGGTTATAGTGCCCCTCTACTTGTCACTCATCAGACCCATCATAGAGTACAATGCCCCATTTGGGATGTACCTCACAAGACACTTCAAACAGCTTGAAAGACCACAAAAGCACCTCACCAAGAGGATCACTGGCCTCAAACATATGTCCTATGCAGCCCGACAGAAAAAACTCTGGCTGTACTCAGTGGCATATCGCTTACTCAGAGGTGATCTCTGCCTGACTTACAAAGCCATGTCCAACTCAAAATTGATGGACATGCTCCACCTAAAGAAATCCAAGTCACTGCGAGCCACGCGCTCTAGTGAGCTAAACCTCACCACAACAATAAATAGAACATGCTGGAGGGATTGATTCCTGTCACAGAGACTCCCCATGCTTTGGAACAAAATTCCTAACTACATTAGGAAGAGCCCCTCACTAACACTCTTCAAGAGAAGCCTTGACGAGTGGATGGGTAACAGAAAGTACACCCCTGGGATCACTTCATTGGCTCTGATTGACAGAGGCTCAGTTAATTAATCAATGGGCGGCCGACACTCTGGCTAGGCTTATAAATGCCCTCGGGCAGATAGCCTAGTACCTACCTATGAACCTATGAACCTAAATCTGGTAGACAGGCAAAAGTCAGGATGCCACTACTGCAGTATGGCAAACTGCCACCACATGAAGGCCTGAACTGCCCTTGTCAGATCAATGGTCACCTCTCAGTCTTCATCATCCACAGTGCCACATCACCACCAATTCCATCCAGTGCCACCAGTTCCATCTCCAACACCATCTCCAACACAGCAATCCGCCGATCCAACAAATCCAGTCCGGAATTCACAATCATCACCTCCATCTGTACTCGGCGCACTCTCCAAGGCCTAAACGTGCATGACTAGATCAATGACCACCAACAAAAACAAAGCAAATATTGCACTCCAAACCATCCAACAACATTTCAGCTTGGATATCATGGCTGCATCCCATCGCACACCCAATCAGCCAAAAACGGACTCCCAAATGATGAGAAATTGATACAATCTTACAGAAACACAAAATGTACATCAGGAGCCGGAGTAGCCACTGACACACAAGGTGCTGCCATTTTCCACTTTATTTATTTTACTTTTTATTTATTTTACTTTATTTTACTTTACTTTACTTTAACTATATGTATACAACAAACACTTATTACTTCTATGGATCTGATAACACAGAGGCTTTTCACTCTGCCAGGGTGATTATATTCAACAAGTTTAGTATAACTTATTGATGGATGAAAGTATTGTTCTTAGCTTTATACCCACATGTAGATATAGTAGGCAAAACATTAACATACTGATGATGTGTCATGGGGCTCAGAAACAGAAGGACACAGAGTTCACAAGATCTATCCAAACACTGGCCACAAGTACAGGTTGCAAAGAGTTTTACTTTTTACAATCATTTGGAAAATAGGTACCAATACCAACAATTAAAATGATTATGTGTCAAAATATTAATTGTATTAACTGCTGAAAAATATGACTTACTGCCTATTTTCTGGAAGTATTTTGTCTGTGCAGATATACTGAAATGAATTCCAAAATGTTTCATTGTTGGTTATGGACAACGTTTACATATAGGAATATTTCGAGCAGGACTTTTTTAAATACTCTGACTGAAATGCAGTACAACAATTTGAAGAAAGAAGTAACCATCTAAAAACAGCAAAGAGCTAGTCCAGTCAATAGGTCACACCCCAGCACACCAAGTGACATGCATTCATGTGCAGTATTGAGATTGTATCCATCCCATTTGCCAAAATACTGTTCATGTCCCTCTCCCGCACCCCTCAGTTATACTCTACAGCAAAAAAACATTCAGCAATCTAAACAACCCCCTGCTTACTTCTTGAGCCACATCTATTCACAACCTATAGAAAAAAGTTATATGTTGTTAGGGGCAGTTCCCCCAAGTCCATGGTTGGAAAACTGTTCTTCTTTAATCTTCTCTTTATGCTCTCTTAAGTGACTCACACATCAGTGAAACATAACTTTGACTCAGAACTTATTCTCTGTGTTTATGATTGCATGAACCATCTGAGTTTCACATTAACTGAATGCTAAGGTGTCAAAACACAAAGTTGAAAATAATTAGTAGACATTCAAAATGTATACACAATAGTGAAAGTATTGGGGCTTTTCCAGGAATGTATTATGTAAAATACAATTACAATTCAAGGCTCAGCCTTCTCCTACAATATTCTAATGGAAACACCAAGTTTATTTTTTCCTTGCAATATATTATAACATAGTATTCTATATAATGTCCTGTATGTGTTAACACCAACCTAGGTTTGATTCTCTCGGTCTCCCATTGCATAACATGTTAATGTGCAACTCCAACAAACCGCTTAATCATAAAGTGTTTCCACCTTGCCCTTGAAAAGAAGTGTTTGCACCTAATTAATAGAAAGAATAGAAAGAATTAAGAGAAAGGTAATGAGCAATAAAATAATGTAATATAAAATCCCATCACAATTCATTTGGTTATGTTTTACAGAATATATACTGCACTTCATTGCGGTTTACTGCATTTCACATTTCAGTAGCAATGGACTAACATGAGGAAATGTGAAGTACTGTATCTAAACCACACTTGCCACCTTCATTACATATTGTTTTCAATAGGCACTTTTCAGAACTGCTACAGCATAAAGTCAAAACTAAGTAAGTGTCCCCGCTGTGCCTTGAAAAGCCTGTCTGCAAATATATTATGCGTAGCAAGACCATAAAGCTTGGTGCCGCAGATGAATGCAAACACTCTTCAGGTCCTGCTGTGACTTGGCACACCCTGTTGGACAGCTGGGGACTGAGGGAAAATGAGTGGCCTGCCAACAGTATGTTAAGGGTGATGGAGTTCAATGAATAGCTCTGTTGGAATGGTCAATAAGTATCACATTACAGGAGTTGGAAACTGTTAGTAAACACTTCATACAGGACTTCATGAGGCAACAGGAATATTTTATAGTCTTGCCTAGTTCAGATTGTTAATTTTCCAGACGTGTCCGCTCAGTAAAATGCACAATTGTGGTTGAAATAACAATTGCTTTATTCTTGTATTTTGATCATCTGAAAGTCATACTGTTTATGTTTTTTCTCAGCATAGATTTATGGTCTTCTCAGTTTTGATATAACTTTCCATTATGGGAAAAAAATCTGGATAAATTTACCGTGTAAAGGTGTTTGAAATAAATGTGGAAATAATTATGCCACAGGTATAATATTTTATATGCTTTAAATGAAAAAATGTGTTTAGAATTCTAATGTTCCATATTCGATGTATGGCTGTTTACATTGTATAGACATAAACAAGATCCAATGCAGAAAATATGTAAAAAAAAAAAGTTTATCTTCCGAACCTGCAGCATCTGATTTTATAAAGAATAATGTCGAAATAATAAATTATGACTCTACTAAAGTGTGGCCTATCATGTGGCCTTTACCCTGTATAGCAAATACCTCACATTCATTACATTTTCACCAGTATGCAGACAGACAACTGTTCCACACTTCAAACTGGGATATTTATAGTTCTACCTAATATTAATTATACATTGCATTAACAAGATACTTTCTGAAACACAATTTGAAATTTTAGCAATAGTGTTAAACTAGGAATTAGGATTTCATTGTGGACAATCTAATCCAGGAAAAATGATTTTCAAAATGTCTTACTGCACCAAAAGTGTTGCTGCAGTGTTGTACTAACAACCATCATGTTATCCCCGCAGGGTAAAGGTGTTTTCCTGAAGTGTCAGTGTACGTGCTAGTCACACAAATTCATGTTAATCAAATAAATACGAGTGTTCCTTCATGAAGTTAAAGTACCTGAGAAAAACATGCATGAAAAACTGAAAGGCCTTGCCATTAAGTTTAGTGGCTCATTCACTGAAATGAACATGCCCCCTCATTTACTACTTCTATGAATTTACTATATATAGAAAGCATAGAGTACTTGCATTCAACCCTGATTTGTTCTCCTTTCTAATCAAAATGTAAGGATGTGTTCATTAACAATCAGCTGATCTAGTTCTGATCAGATGTTAAATGTCATGAATAAGTTCAAATAATTTGCTTGTGTTTGATGTGTTTTTGCAAGGAAACTGATACCATAAATCTTGGAAAGAAATAGCCATTACAAAATATCATTGTGTTGCAGGCTGTGTAAGATGTTAAAAAAATGCAAACAGTTTTCAAGGCCACAGCAGAGCATGAGCTATGTGAAATGTCTTTGTTCAGTCAACGTTATTTAATGGTTTTTGCACTCAAGTGAATGTTTACATATAGAAACAGATAGCTGTTGACTAATTTATCAGCTAAACACAATATGCTTATTTTTAGCCAGTTGATTTGATTAATTTATCACTTGAAGAAAAAGTGCTCATTTACAGGACAGAAAAAAGTACCTGTGTGTGTCGAAGGGGGATGTGTGTGTGTGTGTGTGTGTGTGTGTGTGTGTGTGTGTGTGTGTGTGTGTGTGTGTGTGTGTGTGTGTGTGCATGTGTGTGCATGTGTGTGCACAAGTGTATCTGTGTTTGCACGCACGCATGCACATGCGTATGTATATGTGCATGTGTGCACAAGTGTATGAGTGTTTGCATGTCTGTGCTTGTTCCTGTGTATGTGTGCTTGCATGCGCATGCTTGCATGAGCACACTCACATGTGTGTGTGTGTGTGTGTGTGTGTGTGTGTGTGTGTGTGTGTGTGTGTGTGTGTGTGTGTGTGTGTCTTTCTGTCTATCCGAATGTGTCTGTAAGTGTCTGTTCTGGGGAGAGGGATGCATTGTGTGCATGTGTGCACAAGTTTGTGTGTGTGTGTGTGTTTGTGTGTGTGTGTGTGTGTGTGTGTGTGTGTGTGTGTGTGTGTGTGTGTGTGTGTGTGTGTGTGTGTGTGTCTTTCTATCTGCTTGTGTTTGTTTGTGTTGTTCTGGGGAGTGGGAACAATTGTCTTTACCTTTAAATGTAACAGAATAAGATACATTAAATATATCAGACAAAAATCCATGACAAGTATACCATGTAAAATACTTAAAGCAAGAATTATTAACAGGGACACTAGCAATAAGGTAACATATGCTAGACACATTAAAACTTTACACCTAATAACCACATTGGATTTTATTGTAATGCTACATGCTGTGGCAGTGCCAATGATAATTCTAGCAGTCTGAAGCAAGCGAGATCAAAAGTCAAACACTCAAAGCTGACAATACACTCAGTGATGCATATAAAAAAGATACTCTTCAGCAGTTTTACCTTTTTTCTATTAGCCGATAGTGATGTATGTGCTGTAGTGGCAGAAATTCCTACTCTTACCCTCTAACCAAAGACATCAGAAGTCTAGATGTGATGAGAAATGTGCAATAACCATGCAGCACTTAGAATGCTACTCTGAAACTGTTGAAAATCCGTTTTCATAATTAAATAATGATTCATAGTTCATTCCTTTAGTGTGTAACACTTGGGGACTAAATCCATTTACCAAAATAATGCCAAATTACTACTGTAAATATTGAAGTCAGACCTTTCAAACTAACCAGTGGCCTAATTTTCTCTTCAATCTTCACTTTAATCTCAATTCATCAATAATGTTGCCTTATTATAGTACTCTGACAGCAAGCTACAGCTTTTGATAAATTATATGTCTCAAGCCAGACTTAAAATTTGAAGCTCAAGTGCTAATTATCTGTACAGGCCTAGTTAATAACGAGATTTCTTGTTAAGTATCTGATCACAGCATGGGCGTCATTTGTCAAGAATGCTCTTGTCTACCTCAGAGACTAGTTTCTTGAATTCTCCCAAGCCCACCATATGTAAAATTGGGATCTTTGTTTCTATAATAACCTTTTATTAGAGAACTGACATCATGATTAAGTTCACTGCAGACACATACAATGAATTAGACAATTACCCTTGCTGCTTTAAGCTACTCAGGCTCATAGCAAGACAAAATAATTAATATTGAATTTTAATTTGATGTGTTCCACATTTAAACCCCAATTTGCAAAGCACACCTGGAAAGCTGCTGCTGTTTGCTTGCAGTTTGGGCTGATGAAATAAGAGCTCCTGCAGTCTGAATGTAAGAGCACAGAAGGCAAAATATACCAGAAATGCTTCTCAATGGAGCAAAGAATTTTCTAGCATTAATGGGAGAGGTAATTACCTAGCTCTCAGTTTCGAGCCCTGTCTCTAATGAAGCTATCATCACCATGCCTATGCATAGCACTTAAGCTTTCTCATTACTTTATTCACATATTCTACTAAGCACCTGAAAAATACTTTGTACTAATGATTCATTGCATCCCTGCAAGAACTGCACAGACATAAGGAAGTATAACAATTAGCAATTCTGAAAGCCAAGTTAGTCAGCTAGTCTTTGGGACTCAGGCTTTAACAGCTCCATTACCTCCAAAACTAATGTATTCTTAAACAGAAGAATTAATCTGGCAATTTCAGGTATGACCAACTTGATGCTATCCAAGCCATGAAAGAGTTGTAGCAAACATTGAGAAACCATAGCTTATCCAAGTTATCACGTGGGACAAGCAAACCGTTGTGATGAGTAAAATATTTTAAAGTAAGAGGGTATGTGGGCTACAGAGTTGCAAATTAAATATAACTTGTAATAGGACAACCATAATATAGCAAAATTCCTTGAACACATCTGCCCTCTTTTGTGATTAGCTGGATTAATTTAATATTTCTGATTGATGTCCTAGAATGATGAAAGGGAAGTGAAGAATGTGTCAGTGCCATTCATTTATTACATGGTTTACTGTTATTTGACTACTATAACACCAAACAAAATCCATCCAACATAGCAACCTTGCTTTTGTATATTCAGAAAGCATATTTCTTATGAATAAATACATGTAGCAAGACATACTTTTTTTACATAGTTGAACAGTCACATGATATGTTATGTAAATGCAACTACTTAATATTTATTTGCTTATATTTCAACATACAGGCTATAGAGACAGTATTATTAATACCTGGAGGTTGGTCAGAATTCAGTCATTTGTCAAAACAACGACATCCTTAGCAACAAATTAGTGTTCACTATATAAGGAAGATGTCTTGCTGCATGTATTCATTCTAAAGAAGTCTGTATTCTGAATAGACAAAAGCACTCAATTTTGGTATTCAGACTAAAAAAAAAACAATGGTCCTTCCCATTACTACCCAATTGCCTTGTATCCAGGCCTCAAACAGTTGCAATAGCTCATTCACTCTAGGACCCATGCTCCAAACACCACAGACCAAATTACATACTGCCAGCTGTAGCTTCTCTTTAATTTCCTCAAAACTTAGGAAATCTCTGCCCTCACAGTAAAAGTATTCCTTATTGCACTGCATTCTGAGCAAAATTAAAAAAAAAAAGACCAAAGCCTGCAGAATTGCTTTTTTTCATCAGAAATTACCTGACTTCCAGCTTTCATGGCCTTCGACAGTACAATGCATTTTTATTTTGTTTTATTAACAAAAGGTAAAACAATATAATTCTCTAATTACCCTCCTCCTCTTTTTTTACTCCATATTGTACATTTATAAACACTTTGTATAGTTACCCATAACTTTAATAATCAACCGTTGTAATACAGTAGAATGCTGTACAGCATCAGCAAACATGATGTGTGCAGGAACTTGATCTACAGGCTATGCCTCTTATCAACAAGTTCATTATAACTGACCTATCCAGGCTTATTTATTGTATTCATCTTTTGAGATAGTTTAAGCCTCTTTTATAAAGACTGTGTAGCTTGTCTTATATTTTTTTCATGAATGCTGTTTTTTCTGAGCTGTATATTCTCTGTTACTGTTCAAAATATGATGTTTTTTATGTTTTCTATGACTTATCAAACTGTCTACTGTTTTGCATTTACCAGGCTACCTTGACAATGGTCCAGTAAGATAAGTTCTACATCAAGGAAGACAGATTTAGCTAAACAACTAACTAAACACTGGACATGCCCTGGTGGTTTCAGTAGGTTATCAGATTATATGTAAAGACCATAAAGTGAAAAGACCAAGAGCCATCTCTTGCTGGGCTCCTGTGGGTTGCTGGTAATGAGTGTGAGACAGAATAAGACCATTTCCATCCAAATAACTTAAGAACCCTGATACAGAATATTCAGCTAGGCTGCAGCAGGCAGAATAACAAAGAAAGAAGCAACATTTTTGTGTGTCAAAGTTCTTTGATAGATTTAAGAACACAATATCAATAGCTTTAACAAGAACATGCTTATTCCTACAAAACTCAGCAAATATAATCAGGACAGTTTTCATCTCATAACCCAGATGAAAATTTTCATGAAAGGATGAAGTCAGACTGTTATTCAGGAAAAACTGTATAAGTTGCATATGTAGGTACTTTTCCAGTATTTTATTCCATACTAAGAACAATACAGAAGAATAGCAACAATGTAAGTAGCAGATATACAATGAACAATATCACAACCATAATCACTATATCAGTTGCATATTAGCCTATGACATTGATAACAGCACCTAAAGAGGAGAGTTAATGTATAATGGTAAGGTCCATATACAAATATACTCTATAAAGAGGTTGAAAAGATCAGTTGTAGAATGCAGTCCAGGATTCCATGGAGCCTGTTGTACCTCAAGTGATTCACAAAAAAGACCTTGGGTAACAAATGTAGTCCATATTTGTGTTGACCAGCTTTACGTACCTCTTAAAGTCTTATAACAGTGTCACTGCCAGTTTGCTTGGAGCACATCACTCCTACACTATTTTGAGATATGATATAATATTACTGAAAACTGTAATAACCACATCCTAGGTAGCCTTGGGAGTCTGTTGATCTTTGGGGTGTCCAGTACAATCTAACATTTTGCATCAAATGGAAAAGTGGATTACACAAATTCCCTAACTAACTTAGTTATACAACCTCATAGCTGTGTTAACAGAAGGCAGCTCCAAAATTTCTTACACAAGTTAACATCATAGTGGTCACAAACCATGCATACTATCTGGTCAATGAAACACAGAGTCTTCTCTTCTGGGGAAGGGTCTAACATTCATCCAGAAGGAATTTTGTCAGTTGATCTAAGAGCTTTGGGAGGGGGTGTACTTAAAGATTTAAGGTATAACAATTGTTACTTAAGAAACACTACTCCTCATAGGCTGCAAAAAATAGCTGATGCACTCAGTATCATGTCTTTGTGGTTTACATATACAGATTTAAGAGTAAACTGTAAAGCCAGCAAGCTTTGCAAGTCTTACTAGCTAGGTTAAGGCCACATTAAACATGCAACAGATCTAAGACAGAGATTGAATAAGCATAAATCAGGTTCTAGAATAGGGACGTGATGATAATAAATATTGTATTTGCAGGTATCACCAATAACCAGTTGACAGGAAACAGAATCTTGCTTGTACTTGAGATGAATGCACATTTGCCCCAACCTCTGTGTAAAATGGGAAAGATTGAATATACCAGTAGACTGCCAAGACTATCACTATAGGGAGAAGCTGCTGTGGATATTCCCTAAGCTTGAACTATTGAAGTAATACAGTGTCAGATCTTTAGATGAGATGAGAAGGCTGTTATTGTACCAGACTAATGCTTTATGTGATATACTACCCAAAATTTTTGCTTCAGATTTATTTAATTTATAATAGAGGATCCTGGTCTGATGGAAAACATTTAAAGATTTTTCTGTAGAAGAAAGCACTAGCAAAGAGATCCAAATTCAGTAATCCCCCTCATTGCTTTATGGCTGTTATTACTTTAACCATGCCAGGCAAATTGTTTTGACAGTCTCTTTTTTAGGTAGTCATAGATTTGACCAAAGATTTGGTATGTGCCTCACAATCTAATAGGTTTTGGGATAAAACATCATCTTTAATGCATTGACCTTGCATAGCCAAGATAAGTATAATCATTTCAGGATGTAAACAGAGAGCTAAAGCTATTGCCAATCTAATTTAAATTTTCTGGTGATCATGTCATGAATAAAGTAAGTAGTGTGGCCTTATTCCCGGATATTTAACCTAGGAGAGCACCACTTATATGGGGCATGAAAAGGTGCTCCCCAATATCTCCTGAAATGTCTGCTTTACAGGGGAAAACTCTGTTTTGGGTTTACTGACTTTTGGCTCAAACAGGTTGTAAAAGTGTATAACCTATGTTTGTGTATCTTGCATATGATATGCCTTTGAGAACCAGTTGCTGTGCCAAATTTGTGATGTGTGAAGTTCAGCTATTTCCTAGTGTGTGAAACAGAGGTTCTGTGGTGAGTAAAAGTAAGCACAGAGACAATGTGTATCTCTGGACTGTGCTGTTTTACAATGTAAATGGGAAGAAGGAGTGCCACCAGTTAATAGGCTTGCTGCTGGATTAGAATACACTGGTTTAATTCTTTGATGAATACATGGGAAATTCCATATGACCAAGCAATGACCCCAATGTACTACCAGTTGACAAAGTCAAACATCTCCTCAAAATCCATTAACAGAGCAATAGCTGGCAGGAGTGACATTGGTGGGCTTGCATGTATGTCATAAAAGCCTGCATATGGTAAATGCTTGAGCCATTTTATATAAAAGAAGTTTGAGGCTGTTGCACCAGTAAAAGAAGAAAAGAATGGGGCCTCTTGGTTGGTATCCTACTATACAACTTTATCTTTTAATTAATTAAGATGGTGGATGTATAATTTTCCACTTTTGTGGAATCTTTATGTTGTCTTAGCAAAATATTCAAGATTTGATAAGAGACTGAAAAAATAGCGGCTGTGGAAAACATTTTGTGAAATGGTAATAGCAGGGATAATTCTAGTTATTTGCTAAGATTTTTATAGGTTTGTTGTTGAGCTGTCTGTGCCTGGGCTTTGCTTCTAGCTATATTTTGTATTGCAGCTCACTTCATGTACTAAGAAATCTCTAGAAAGTTTTGTGACTTTCCGATGCTTCAGACCAGGCAAGGTGAGTTTTTATAGGAAAGCTGTAATCTCAGGGGCCACATTAGACTCAGTCACAACCTCCTCTTGGTAGAGCCTTGAGTAAATGTCTTTAAAATTCTTATTAACGTCTCTTAGGGATGACAACCACAGTTTTAAAATTCAGAACCTAAATGTAGGATGTAGCTGATCTCTGGTTAAGTCAGTAAGGGAAGAATTGTCCTGGTTCATACTGCATATCTCAGGATTATAGGGCTGCATACTTCAAACGAAGCTCAACTATTGATTGTGGTTCCCAGATTAATTCAAATTTAGTTGCTCTACACAGTTTCAGATACAGGGTCCTTAAAATGGGTGCATTTATATTTCTGAATAAACTGAACAGTTTTATCTTCCAGTTTACAGACTGGAATATTTATTTTGGTAGCTTCTCCTATATCTTATTGAGTGTAAATTGAATAAAGTTCAGTCTGGTTGGGTTCACCTTACCAGTTCTGATATATCTGATCACTGTTTTCCTTGGGAAATTATTTCTAGTACAGTTTCTATGTCACCTGGCAGTGCTTCATTTGTTTTTGCATATTCCCCTTTTTCTTCATGTTACTGTGCAAATGAGGTTGGTATATCTAAAGTTCAGGGTGCAAGAGCTTACCCCCTATAATGATAGATGCGGGACTTGCCCCCTTCAAAAAGGCTTACATTGATTTCTTTCTTGGGTGGAATTTCCAGCTGGTTGTTCTCAGCAAACTGGATCTTTGAAGAGTTGTAAGTCAAGAGGTTATAGTAAAAGGCTATTTGACAAGTTTACTGTTTTTGCAGCCATGCAGATGGCTCCTAATTCATATTTAAAACAATAATACTATATGTGATGCCCATGCACTGGTCCAGTAATCAAGGAGCCTCAATCCTCACTACTAGCACCAGTGAGGGACATGCACATTGGGAAGGATAGCAAGTACACACACAGTAAAGTACAATTTCCCTTAAGAGCACACAGAGATCATAGTCAGTCCAGGGCTGGTTTCTCCCTTTGTCTCCAGATCCCCAATAAGACTCATCACTGGCACAACTATAAGGCACAGGTCTCAGTCTAATGGTCAAGCCAAAACCTCCAGCACCTTCTCTGTCCAAACAGTGCTTCATGTCCCTGCCCAAGTAGCTGACACTCACACACAAACTTTGAGATATGAGTTATATACAAACACATAGACACTCCTGGGGAAGGCAGGCACAGGTTCTCCAGCTATGCCCACTTCTCTTCTCAAGATATAAGGTAGAACTCACTGCCATCAACCACTAATATCAGCTACTAATAAGGCTCTTAACAAAGGGTGTCCAATTTTACTGTGCAATATTATTATCCTATTAGTAAGTATGACAAACAGCAAGGCTTATTGGAGTGGCTTGGACAGTATCACTATATACATACAATGTACTCTAGAGCTTAAATGATCTCTACCCTAAACAGCCACAGTTGAAAGGTTTAAAATATTTAATACTAAATAAAAACACAAGACAAATCTCCTCAATTCAACACAGTGTTAGTCAAGAGTTCAGACACAGGAAAATGCTTAAAATAATACTGTAGAATAGTCTGACATAAACATAGAAACAGCTAGTCTAATCTTACTAGTTTTTATCTATTTCTAAGAGAAAAAATGTTCTAAAAAACTTACATATATACAGAGCAAAGGCAGAGTACTGGTAAGTTGTCAGTTCTGAAGACAAATGCAAAATGCTATCTCTTACTCTCTGAGATCTCTTAAATTGATAATACATCACTGCTGACTCACTTTAGATTACATCATTCTTGACACTTCTCTGGTTTCCAGGCTACCAGAAACTCTAAATTTACATTTCTTAGTTTTCTTAGTAAGCTTGCACCTGGCCAGGAAACTACAGCGATAAAAGACATTACACATGTAAAATATAGCAATTAAGTCTTGTCCTAAGACAAAAGAAAAAAATCCTTCATCCAGACATTCCGTCTCTGAGCCCGGAGATCAAACAGTTACAAAATACTTTACTTTATCAGCTTTCTTCGAGCAGGGTGCACTGTGGTTACATTTTTGAAGTTCAGAACATATAATACAGTCTTTCTTACATTTAGTTTTCTTACATTTGTAAAACAGCCTGTGGATTATATTAATATTTACAATGACATAGAATTGTCTACAAAATTCTATCTTGCTGGGCTGGCCGCCTTTCAGTTTTTCACACTATAAAAATGTGGTCTTTGACCCAGGCAGGTTCTGTGGTATATAATAATTCACTCCCCTCTTAATAAACTCTACAGAGCTAGGCTCCTGCAAACTAAGGGCTCTACTCTCCAAGTCTTGCGTGGAATCTGCATGCAGTTATCCCTTGAAATAGGTTAATAGGTATGTAATGGACAAACAGCCACTAAGACATTTTAAGCCTAACCTTGCATTCCAAATCTCTGACAAGTTCAGGTGCCCTTGGTAGTGTAAACAAGGGTTTGGGAAATTAAACAGGGGTCCGAGAGATGTACAATTTACATGCTGCCTGTGTGCATTAGAGACATATATGCCTAATCCGGGGTGAATTTCCATTTCTCCATCCAGCTGTAGAAGTTACACTTGAATTATGTTAGGGAGGATCTCTACTTCATACAGATGGGGAGCCTGTCTAGACACTCCATCATGGTCTGACAGAGCACAAGGAGAGGTATATATTTGCTGAACATCAGGAACAGAGAACTGTAAATTATCCAGAAATTAAGTTTACTATGTGACATCTATGCAATAACCCTGTAAGAAAAACAGGTCTTTTAGACTGAGTATTCTCCATGGATCACAAAAGCCTTTTAGGAATAGTCTTCAATAACTGCTGTGTACTGATGCACTTGTCTGCTCTTTGGTCTCCCCTGTGTAACATGGAATCACTGGAAATATTAAAAGCCACCCTAATTTAATTGCCAATCCATCACAATTAAATTCAGAAAGCTTACCAAAAACTCAGCAAAAAAAAAAAAAAAAAAAAAACATTGTCACCACTGGGGCTGTATAGCATGCAAAGTATGAAAGACCCAAAAGCTGCTTTATTCTTAAACACAGCCTATATGCCATCAATATCAAGCAAAAATGATTCTACATAACAGCCAAGATTCTCTTTGAGAAACAGCCCAAACCCTTCTGCCAGCTCCATGGCATACTGAGATAAAATGCCAATGAATCCACAAACAATACAAAACCGAGTCTTCCAGTAATTATGGGTGAGCCAAATGAGTCCACAAATCAAGTAGCAAAGTTTAATAGAAAACAAAATAATAAGTGCTTTTGTCCCTTCTTATTGAGAGACTTCATCAGACAAAATACAAGTGCACAATACAGCTTTTAAAAAGCTTATTTAATGGGGTAATATTTCTTTAAGTAATTTTATGAATGTAATGCACATTCTCATGTGATTGGTGGAGCTGGGGGGGTGTGTAGGCTTTGAATTCTTTTTTAATAGCTCTATTGTGCACTTGTATTTTGTCTGATGAAGTCTCTGAATAAGCAGGGACAAAAGTGCTTATTATTTTGTTTTCTATTAAACTTTGCTACTTGATTTGTAGACTCATTTGGCTAACCCATAATTACTGGAAGACTTGGTTTTATATTGAGATATAACCCTGACTATAATGCAGGTAGCCCAAGTTTGGCTAGTGGTTTGGGAGCCTGCAAAGCCTGACAGGGGAAGATAAGAGTGAGAATTCACTGTCATCTCACCCATCCTGAGGGGATGGGGGGAGAGCCCTGACTTGCTACTTTAGTGACATCTAGAGGGAGGATTAGGTGCTACACCAATGGATTACAAGTCTTGACCCACATGATGCCTATGTACATGCATATAAGCCCAGAGAGAAGCACACTCCTTGCATTTGTCAGCATGAATTCAGAGCTCAGTAACATGCTGCAAGTGAGGGAGAGATACTATACTGGGGAAAGAACACAGCCCAGGCAGATTGTTAGAGTGACCTGCTACCTAGCACATGACCATCTTAATAAGGGGGGAACAAATACTCTAATAAGGCACTTCATTTAGAAACAAATGAGTTGTAGAATGCCTGACTCTGTGTGTCCCCCTCCCAAAGATTGAATATGTCATTTTGGTGCTGGTAATGGAGATCAGACAGGTCTAGTGGGCAACAAAAAAAAAGAAAAGAAAAATATCCCAACCTCCCTCTTAGAAACAGCAATTAAACTGCAGTAAACAGCTGAGAAAAAGATTTAATTAATACATCATCTATGCTTCTCACTAGATTTCAGTTTTTGAACAAGTACCACATCCAAGTGCAGAGAATTCAGAAAATCTCTAAAAGCACTGTGTTCAGCCACAGAACATAAGCATCAAGCATATAACATCAAGAATCTGTACAGTATGTAAACCTGCACAATTAACTAATGGCTCTTAAGAGGCAATAAAAACTAAGAGCTGTAGATGAAAAAAAGAAACAATAATGAAAAGCAGATGTAACACATAGCGCTTCAAGTATGAGACAAAATCTGATTCTGAAGAGATGAAGAAAGCGCTGACCTTGCCTAACAGAGCCACTCAAATGAAGGACTATGAATAGATACTATATAAAGCTTGTACATCCAACTTTTCTAACTGTACTTTTACTAGATGCAAAGAAATACCATTTCTATTGTACACCGAACAGTCCAGTAAAAAGTGAGCATCAGGTTTTTGCTGGTGTGCCCTTCCAAGTACCAGTGCTTGCTGAAGGAATCGCCATCATTCTTGCTAAGTGGCCTTGCAAACAATTGATTCATGGGCTTAGGCAATGATGCAAAAATTGGGACTTTTTCTTCTGTATGATCATCCATCTAATTTTCAATGATATTCCTTTCCTGTTGGTCTTCTCAGTATACAGGTAAAAACATCTTGCTGGTGGCTTCTGAGAAAAGTTGATATCTCACCTCTTTTCATGGAAAGCATTCTCTCCTCCATGCTTTGGGGTCTCCAATGATGTAGTCTGTGTGGGATCCACAGGTGACATGGCAGGATGTTTTACCAGACTGTTGGCACATTTCATTGGTTGGGAGGTTGTACAACATGTTGCTTCCCCATACTGAAATTTGGTTAAGATTCCTTCCTACACAAACATCATAGCAGGCTCTGGTGATTCAAAGCAACGCTTGAATTTTGACAGCAGATCTAAAGGAAAACATAATATTTAAAATAGCAGAGATGGAATTCTTGAAAAAAAGCTCTTCTCCAGATCATCACTTCCTGAGAATAATCCAGAAGTACATGTATTTCCTGTCCCATTAAAACAAATTCTTTAAGCTTGCAGAATACTTAATATTTGTCACACCGGTGTACCAGGAGGTGACATGTCTGTGCTCTCTTTACCTCCAAGTCCCTTTGGAGATTTATTGGCTTTGCTAACTGGTTCAAGGGGACCTCTAAGGGGTCACCATTTTCCATGCCCTCCAGGAGACCTACCAGTCTCTGCTTATTCCCTAGATCATCCACCTTTTGAAACAACACTATTATGGAGGAATCATAATCCCAGATTATGGCCTGCATCTCTTCTAGTCACACAGACAGACTGGATGAAGAGGCTTCATGATCTATGTATTTAAGTACTGGCTGTCAGCAAGTTTTGAGCAGCAAGGAATTTCCGGGTATTAGTGTCTTTCATGGCTAGGTTTATCATGCCCATCAACATTTCTAGTTTACCATTAGCCACCAGGTTACACTACCATTCCTCATGGCCCAGTTTTTCAGGACATCACTTCTGTAACACTGCGGTGGTGGTGCTGCAGTAGCGTTGTCGCCTCACAGTTAGATGTTGCCCGTTCGATTCTCAGTTAGAACGTCTTCTGTGTGGTGACATGCGTGAATGGGCGTTCCTTCATTGAAGGTTGTGCGTTAGGCCCAGCAAGCCAGCATGTAAAAATCTACTGCCAATCATTAGCAGACCGGAGTTCTGCTGTGGTGACCCCTAACCAGGAAAAGCCGAAAGACACAACAACAACAACTTCTGTAACAAACTGACTGTTCCTCTGATCTTATTAAAATAGCATTTTCCTTTAATGCATTTCAACAGAGATACATTTAGCAATGAAAGCAATGCCTTATACTCAATCCAGAACCTGCAGCTATAGGGCTACACTGTCATCTTATAACTGTCAATCCCCAATCCCCCCCCCCCCACCCATTTCTTCAATATTTCCAAAAAAACACTACTCTGGATTATTTGTACTTAAAATACAAGGGCTAAAACTTCATGAGAATGTAAGGCTAGGCTTCTAAATATCCTCACAAATCAATTGCTTACTAAGCACCTATGAACCTATGAACTACACAAATGATCAGGAGGTGAAAAGAGTTGTAAATAGCCTATTTCTATGAGGAAGACAGCTATTGAGGTTATTCATAGGGAATGGAGGTAGGCTTCTTGGGTAGAATGACCTCTATGTACTGACAGAGTACGTTAGTGTTATCAACCAATTTAGATATTCTATTTGGAGTTTATATACAGAAGGTAAAAAGATTTGAGTTTCAGAAGAAGCTTCTGCACAGCAGTAGGGAAGACATTTAAAATTGATAGCAGGTGAGTTATCAGTAGGGTTTATGCTAGCATCTAGAATTATTTTAGTTAAGATGGGAGTGTGCTATTAAAAAGTGACAGAACTGGAAAGTAACTTAAAGGGAGAAAGCCTATTATAGGTTCATAGGTTCATAGGTTCATACTAGGCTATCTGCCCAAGGGCATTTATAAGCCTAGCCCATAGTTATTTGGCTTTCGCCACCCCTTTAGTTTGAATAAAACTATGCCTATTATTTTGCTGTGCCTCTGTCAAGCAGTGACACTGAAGTAATCCCTGGGGTATATCTGCGATCCCCCATCCATTGGTCAAGATTCCTCTTGAACAAGGCCAGCGAGGTGCTCTGCCTCACATGTACCGGGATTTTGTTCCACAGCATAGGGAGTCTCTGGGTGATGAATCTGTCCCTCCAGCATGTTCTATTAATAACCGTGTCAAGGTTTAAGTCTCCGCCCTTGTGGTTCTGAGGGATCTAGATTTTTGAGGTGAAGCATATTCATCAAATCAGGGTTTGACATGGCCTTATATGTCAGGCACAGGTCACCTCTGAGCAAGCGGTATGAGACTGAATAGAGCTGGAGTTCTTTCAGTCGGGCAGCATAAGACATATTTTGAGACCCTTTATCCTTTTGGTGAGGAACTTTTGGGGCCTTTCCAGCTGCTGCAGGTGTCTGGTCAGATACATTCCGAATGGGGCATTGTACTCAATCATAGGTCTAATGAGTGATGAGTACAGGGGGGCGATGACCTCCCTTGATCTAGATGTGAATCCCTTCATGATCAGGTGGGCAATGTAGAAGGTTTTCCTAACTACTTTAGCAACATGAGTGCCAAACGAAAGGCTACTGTCAACCTGGGTCCCCAGATCCCTGATTACTTCTTCTGTGCTCAGTGGATTGCCACCTATATGGTAGCTAGGGGTAACCTTGTTTTTCCCGAAGGGTATGACTATGCATTTCTTGGCATTTAACTTTAGGCCATGGCTCTGGCACCAGTTATCCGTTTCTGTGAGGCCCTTCTGAAGGATATCTGTGTCAGATGTGTTTTCGACTATGGCGCCCAGTTTGCAGTCATCTGCAAACTTTGTCAGCCATAACCCTCCTGTGTTTGCTTGTACTTCAGAAAAGTAGATGCCGAACAAGAGTGGACCCAGGACTGAGCCCTGTGGGACCCCACTTGTGACAGGCTTTGAGTCTGACATAGCTCCAGCAACTCTGACCCTGTGGGTTCTGTCACTTAGCCAGTTTGCAACCCATCTTGTGATGTATGGGTTTGAAGGATTAACTTATGATACCTTGCTAGGAATAAGAACTTTTGAACTGCCTGTCTGGTACTGTTTGGGACTATTAAGGTGTACAGTCTGTTAATTATAAAAAAAGTCTCTGGTTTTCTGACTGTATGTGTTTAACTGTGTTCCTTCCTTTTCCAACTTTGACAGTAGATGTATATTGATCATATTTTTCCATAACTGATCATATTAGGCCATTAGTGCTTTGATATAATTAGTAAGTAAGGTAGATTTTTACATTTGGTTCTTCCATGCCAAAGAGAGATCATGACTGCAGAAAGATGGGTTGAAATGTGTGAACCACATAATCAGTATCAATAGGGTATATCAAGGACAAGTTTTCTTGTCTGAGCTCAGCAAGGAATGTAACTAGGTTTCTATTTTTAGAAAATAAGCGTTAGTGAAATCTGCAAACATTTCAGTGGGGGTTGACAAGTAAAGACTGTCAGGTGATCTTTAATCGTATCTGTCATGGCAGTAGAATGAGAAATATTGCTAGAGCATGAAGCAAGGGTCCAGTAATGTGTACTTTCTTTTCTGAAAACTGTTGGTTCTGGTGGTGGCTGTACTGTAATGCAACTAGATGAGGACAGCAGTTATCTACTGCAAATATCCAGCCTTTGTTGAAGTCTTCTAATGTTAGGAGTTCACTCTTGACATTACTGGAAACCAAAGAAGCAGTGTCAACAATTTCATATGGATAGTCTGCAAGTATGGACTTACAAAAAGTAGCTATTTAGCCTTTTTCACTTTAACAAAAGCAACTGACCTTTGGATTCAGTTCAGAATTTGCACATGGTGGAGAGAGCGTAATAAGAACTTAAACCTGACTAAGGCATAGGGTATTACAGTTTTTCACAAGCAGCCCTTCCTCATAGTATCAAAAATTTATCAAGCCTCCCCTCAGCATTAGAAAAGTACATCTGTTTTCGTTATATAAAAAGTTACATTTTATAGAAGCCCACCAACAGCCACCTAAACACACAGATAGACTTGAAATAGCCAAGATTTGGCATACTAAGACATTTTTGTTACAATTTTCTGTCACACACATATTAATTAACAATTGCCTTTCCACATATTGACTGATTTGTTTGTGTCTTTCGGCTTTTCCCGGTTAGGGGTCGCCATAACGGAACTCCGGTCCGCTAATCATTGGCAGCTGATTTTTACGTTCTGGCTTGCCAGGCCTGACGCACAACCTTCAACGAAGGTACACCCATTCACGCATTTCTCCATGCAGAAGACACTCTAGCTGAGAATCGAACCAGACAGCATTTTACTGTGAGACGACAATGCTACTGCAGCATACATATTGACTGATCCTGGTTAAAAATTATACTAAATAGTTAGTGCTTTAAGTGCACAAACTGTTCAGACTTTCTTTCATTGATTTGTCTCATCTGAATAGACTATATCCAGAAGGGATAATTTCCGAATTTTACATATGAACAAAGCAATGTTTTATAATTACAAATATATTAGCTGCTTTGAGCACATCCAACCCTAAATTAGCTGTAGTTTATTGCAGACAATATGAGACTTGATATAAATAATTCTGATGCGCAGCAAGTTTGATCATCTTGGATTAAAAGACTTTGTGGGTCTATCAGTTTGCAGAATAAGGACAGAATTTTGTTTTATATCTCCACTTACTCTATAAAACTTTCTTATGGGAACAAGAACAATGTCCAGTGTATAGTGTGTTTTATAAATAATGGTGGCAACATATATTTTCTTGGGTCCCTCAGGGTGCTAACGTTTTATGCTTACATAGATTTTAATAACAAACATAAGATACCATCTTGGGAAAAAAAATCAGGCAACTGAACAAGAATAACAAACATTTGATAAGAAAAATAATACCCCGAGATGGTTGAGAATATATCTAAATACTGAAGGTATTAATAGATCATATGACTTAGTAATGTGCTTCCATTTGAAAGTCACTGGGGTATGATTAAATATAGTAGCATTACAGTTTAGCAGAAGGGATGTGTGACATACAAGAAAGCATAGCTTTTGGATAGAAGGTGGCAGGGAAGGGAAGATGGGCAAAATGTAGGAGCTGCTCCCATTTCTGCAGAGATTAGTTGTTATCAGCAACATCTGGTCATTGCAATTTCCAAATTTCTACTAATTTCTAAAGTTACTTCTGCATACTTCTTATTGCACTAAATAAACAATATATAATTGTATGTATTTATTTGCTTGCTTGTTTGTTATGTTTGGATTCTAGGAGGTGCGACATCCACCTGTGAGACAGCTGGATGTGGACACATGGCAGGTTGACAATTTAGCTGCAGTGACAAATGCCTGTGGACAATTCCCTATGAGAATTGAGGAATCCCCTGCACCCTAACCACAGGTGGCAGATACAAACCCCCACAGTGATACACTGTACACCCCCCTTAGAAGCCACCATGTGCAACTGTCAGTGGAAAATGTGGCTGGCATAGCATGCCACGTGGGCATGAAAGTGGTACCATGAAGCCTGTGTGCTGTGGGCAAAGCCTTTATTAATTCAATATGCAATGTGATGTGTGTAGTGCTTGGTGCATACTAAACTCAAACAGTATCACAACTTGTAGAAATGTGCCACAGCACGGAGGAAATCCTGCACATCACTGTAGTCACACTTATGTTGTAAGATGTGCTTTAGGCAACGCTCCCTTACAACAATAGCCTTCCTACGTGGTGTCACAGGCATCCCCCTCAAAAGAGATTCCCGTCGGGTATCTGTCAGGTTCTGCTCCTACTGCAGAACAGACAGAAGGTTGGATAGCTGTACAGTAGGGCGCCCCAGTAATACCTTCAGCTAACGATGCCAAGCCTCCACCTGGTTGTTAGTCCGCAGGAAGTCCATTTCTGAGACATCAGACACATTCCAAAACCGCAAAGGGTATGACGATGGCATTCGTGTCTGTGCTGAGCAGCGGGATGCATACTTGCGTGGACAGCCTCGTTCATAATGATGGTCTAGAAAAATGCCAGTAGGCTGAGCACAGTCCGGTAAGGAAGCCACAATGTCCAGAAATGCAAGGGCAACATCATCCAATGGTAGGAATGCCAACGCAATTAGCTTGTGGATGGCAATTGAGAAAGCAGTGTCTGTGCCATAGAGGGCGACAAGGTGGTGATGCTGGATCTGACGCCAGATGATCTGTGCAAAATGGAATAGGCATCCCTTCAGAATACTCCTAGGGAATGCCTTCTGGCTGGCACAAATTGCTACCTTCTCAAAATCGGTCATAATATACTGTAGAGACAAGGTGCATCCCTGTTCAGCAGCCATACCCTTCAGTACCTCCCACAAAGCAGTGTATGCAGACTCCGACTTTCGTGTCATGAGACAGTACACCAGGGGTACAATCCTTGTTGAGGTGGGGGTGCCAATACATCCATGTAATGTATATAGCTGGCGACATATATCAGCCCATGTGGGGAAGGTGCCATCTCCAAGAATGATGTCAGACCTGCACAGATCAGTCAAATTCTGTGTTGTAGTAAGTAGAACCAAGGAATCTGTCCCATCCATATCCGACCTTCTACGGAGGATGAAGCTGCCACTATGGAGTGGATACTGGCTGACATCAATATCCGCAAGTGTTTCTGGAGGTGTAGCCATGGATGCCCGTGCCTGCTGCCATATCCTGGTTATGCTTCGCTGAAGGGTTGCATGACAAGGCATCTCCTGTAGTACATTGTCATCTGCTGTGCCTAGGACACTCTGCATTACCAAGCTTGGCAATTCATTACCAGTTACCGCCCTCTGCCACAGTTCTGCTCACAGTGTAGCTACTTGGGCCATTGTTGCATCTGGGCCGTGCTGGTGTGGCAGTGATTTCAGAAGTTCTTCCCCTTCTTCCTGGCAAACAGTGATGGCATGTCCTCTGCACGCCTTTACTCTCTGCTCGATACATGCCCAGTACCATTTCGGTGGTGCTTCATGTTCCAAATGGTAGAGGTACCCCTCCACCACCAGCATTGGTTTGCCACGTTGGCTGGGCACTGTGCTGTATCTGTTGCCAAGCAGACCGGGGCTATACAGATACATAGATTCCAGCATGGCAGCAGCAATTGTTGATGGCCTCTCAGTATCCATAACAGCCAGTCTAGTTGGGAACAGGATATACAACCAGCCTTGGAGCAAGTCCCTTCCGGAAGGTAGGTTACTCGCTGTACACCACCTTGTCTTGTACCATGTGTAGTAGCACTGTCTACCACAGTGGCCCTGTACAGCTTTGTGCACTCCACCCATCTCTGACTGCCTCTCCGCTATGGTTTCAATGTCTGCAGTTAACACAACTCTGGAGTTGCCATATGCTTGTAATCTGGTAGGTGTCTACAAAGCCTAATTGCAGTACAGGTTTTGAGTGTACTGCACCAGCCCCCTTTAACTCCCAGTTGTTGCTGCTGGCCAATCAGGGTGTTGGGCCCAGTCTCAGTTTCAGTGGCAGAAGTTACATAGGGAGGTACCTCTGTGTTGCACCCTTGTCTGCCTACATGGGACTGTGTACTTGTGTACACTCCTATTGCAGGAGCAAATAGATGGGTGTGGTTACACCTGCAAGACATACACTAATGTGGAGTGGGAGATGAGTTAATGCTACTGTATCTCCTGCTACTGGGTTAGTAGTCCATGCTTGACCAGGTTGGCATGTTCCCACCTAACACTGCACTCAGGGGCTCTACCAGGACAGGTACTGTTTGTTGCAGGCATGCCTCTCATTTGGGTTGGTCCTATACTAAAGCCCTCCTGCTGTGACATGCTTCCTCCTAGTGCACAAACTGTTTTTTTATTAAGTTGTACTGTGTGTGGGGTATTGAGTCTGACACTAAAGTGTCTGTTCCTTTAAGGTTATAGCCTGACACATGACTTAGTATTCTATTCACCATTTCTCAGGGTTAGCTGTGCTGTGTTTTACATTTCGTAATGTGGATTTTACTTCCTGCTTCTCGGGGACCGTTTGCTGTGTTTGTGTGGACAACAGGGGCTGTAAAGGTAAGTAATATTTTAATTTATATGTTTGCTTCACTTGTGTAGCACTACCGATGTGTCGTTTGTCTTCTCGATCAGTTTCTCATTGCCGGCCGTGTACACTGTAAGTTGACAGCCTGCATTTTCGCTTTAGAGGCTGTCTGCATTTGTAGGTTTTCCTACCGCCGTAGGTTACCACGGCATATCTGTCTTTCGGGAGCACCGCTCTACAGTCTAGCGGTGCTGCGACCTTCTAGTTTCGGCGATGTAGCTCGCGGGCATTTGTCTCGCGATCTACATGCCGGAACCTGTTATGTTTTCTTAATTGAAGGAATAACAGAGGAAACTGGTGCCAAGCTCCTACAAAAATTGTGACAATCCTTGTTATTTACTCAAACAGATTTATAAGAACTTAAACGTACACTTTAAACTCAAAATGAAATAAAATACAATAAATTAGAATAAAAAAAAAAAACTAAAAGCCTTTCATGCTTAAACAAGTAGGATCTCTTTTTATTAAGTCATCGTTAAGCAAGGCAGATGAGCGCTGTGTGTTCATGATTGAGGTAACATTGCGATGTTATATTTTTAAATTTTTAAAAACATTCCAAGTAACATAAGACAAAACATCATCCAGTTACAAGCTGTAATAGCTGTATTCATCAAGCAACCTATAAGGCAAGTGCAATTGAAAATGATTGGTTAGTTTTATGAAGCTAATGATCCTACTGGTTTGGAGCTGTCACCATTGATAAAAACATGTTTGCCAGCTAAGACAGTGCTAGGAGCTCTCTGTATGGTCAGACTATGTCAAGTAACAATGTCATTGGAAGACTAATTAAAGGATCAGATAAGGTCTTGGAAGCGTATTGAGCTATTTATTGGATGGAGTATGCTGCGCAATGGGGGCAGCTAGAAGAGTACAGATGACATTTTGTGGTCTGTATGTGTGTCATCCAACGGAGCATTAGGTGGGAAGCCAGATTAATGGAGAGGCATAAACCAATCAGACCATGCTTATGTATGCAGGGGAGTGGGAGGTTTATGGCCAATGGGAGGGAGGAGACATAGCCAAGGATGTGTATAGGGATAAGGCCAATCATGGCCCTGGAATTTTAGTGGGAAAGCAGTGTTTGCTTCCCGTGGAAAGAGAGCTGTAGGAGGAGGAATGGGCAACCCCCAGTGAATTGGCAGGAGGTGATTGATGGGGAAAAAAGTGCGCTAAAATCTGGGCTACCAATAATGGCCAGCGTGCCATTGGCAGGAGGAGGGATGGAACTGCTCATTGGGAGTGATTGTGGCCAATAGATAAGTTGCTTAGTAGGAGGGGTGCTGTTTGGCCTATGTAATTGTGGGTGGATGATTAGGCCTTGGCTTAGAATTTTGCCAGTAGGGGATTATCTAAAAGGGAAAGCTTTACCCAGTCAGAGGGGTCTGCCTATCCTCACTAAGAGTTACCAGGTGCCAGAAAATAGGCAAATAAGGAACAAATGGTGGAGGGTGGTGTCTCAAGCTGCATTTCCTAAGTGGCCATCCTCATCAATCAAAGATTCGGTTTCAAGCATGCAAAAAATGCCCAACTTTCCCTCTGAACCACCACGATGGCTGGAGAAACTGAAAGCTAATAGTGGGAATATGAAAGAAGGCATTGATATAAATAAAACATATAAATAAATGAGTAAATAAATGAATGAAAGTGAGTCCCCTCAAAAAATTCATAACCATAATGAATCACAACAAAAAGAAAAAGAGTATAAGTGCGATGTGACAGCCATGACTCCCCTCAAGAAATCAATTTCAGGCTGTTAAATAAAAGATACAATAGCTACTCTTATCCAAACATCACAAATCTGATCCATATTGGGATTGCAAGTTGTTTAGATTAATGATCCCTGATGAAAGAGCCCAAGGATGGGGGGCTTCCTTTTCCTAGCCCACGATGTGCCATATCAAGTCAGTCATAGTTGCATCTTTGCTGCCATACCTGTCACCCCCTTGCCATGGAATTCTTAACTCCGGAGGTACTTTTAAACAAACAGTACTATTAACGATGGGAAAACCAATAATAAAAATATATAAAATATAATATATAGAAATATAAGTGGCTGGTATACAATTTAAAGCTGGATGGGTTGTGGGAATATGTTTTAAAATTGAACATGTCCCATGGAAAAGAAAAAGCATCACCATAAAAGAAAAAGCAACAGCATCAGAAGAAAGCAAAATGTTTATTCGGGTTTAACAATGAGACAATATCAGCATGTGCTAAAGGAGTAATGCAATTATAAAACAGGAAACAAATGCAATTGTGCAAAAATTAAAGCATAGTATATTCCCAGTGAGTGGGGATGTTCTGCTGTTTTTCTTGGGTGGAAACCCACTCTGAAACATGTACACTCTGAGCGACTGAGTAAGGGTAAACCCCTGATTTATGTACTGATATTTTGATATTTTCTTAATTGAGGAATCTTACAAGATGGGTTAAGAAACATTTTTCAGATCAGGTTAGGGATTGCAGAGCATATTTGCATACAAAAGACTGAGCAAATTTGGATATGGTAATCAGATATACACATTAAATTACCAGAACACCAATCATGGCGTAGCTGCCTTGCACTAAAACAACAAATTTATAGCTTTAATTTTTAGTTGATGATATTAGAAATAATGAAACAAGGAACCACAGCTTTAAGGGATCTGTCATTCACAATTGTATGTACAAGTTCAGTCAGCTGACATTTTGACCCCAAGATAAAGTGTCACTTCAATAGTTAATTCTGCTTTCTGTTTTCAGACTGTGAGAAAACTCTAGTTTAACTATCAGCTTCTTTGATACCTTTGCGGAAAACACAGTTGTTCCTCTAAACAGAACAGAGATGGAATGCTTTTTTGCAAGGTAACTTTACTGTAACTTTTGACAGGTTTGAGAAGAGCAGTCTATATCTTATCAATGTACTTTCTAAAAGCAGAATTGCCAAATAAGATATAGTTTACAGTACTTTTCCAGAGATTTTGTTTTTATACTCTTTGACTCCACTAGCTGTTGACCATCAACCCTCTGAAAACCAATTGTCTCATTCATTCCTCATAACTGTGGGCAGGGTTGACTAGGAAGGGACATCATTTAGGCAGCCATTGAGTGGTATGACTTTTTTTTTCTATTAAAACTACATTTGCCACACAGATGCCCATTTTGCAGAGTCAAAGGGGGATATAACATTGGCTCTCCATGATGGTCATGAGTGGCATTGTCAACAAGAAGCCCCACCCCTCTCCTCAGTCATGTGAAGTGATTTCTGTCTTCTCCCCTCAGTCATGTGAGGTGATCCCTGTCCCCTCCTCTCAGTCACGTGTAGTGATTCCTGCCCCCTCCCCTCAGTCATGTGAAGTGATTCCTGTAGTGTCCACTAGTGAAATTGTGCTTTCTCATGTACTCCCTGAACATCAGCTGCTCTCCCACACCCCTCAAGACAGGTAGGTAGATGATGCCTCTTAACTACTCTTCCTTCCTGCCTGACTCCTCCAGTGTTATGGCCACTAACTGAACTCCACTCACCTGGGTTATGGTAAGGACTCCATCCCTCTGAGCAGATCAGAAATTTCTGGTCAAGGTATACCATTTTAGAAAGTGATTGCAGTATGGAGAATAGATAGAGACCGTAAACTAAAATACTTGGTTGACTAAAATATTATTCAGCGTGTGTTTAAAATTAGTCTATATGAGCAGTGCTAGTAGGTCACAGTGATGAATCTAGGGATGGACTGGGTGACAAATCTTGGACATTTGTGATATATCCAATCAAGTATGCTAATTAACCCTGACGTCAAGCCAGCGCATATACAGAGCAACCACAGAAAAGTCTTGAGAATATTAATGAAGAGCTAAGTTTTATCTTACAGGTTAAGGAGAGAAATTTCCTAATTCTTTAAAGGTTCCCAAATATCTGATGACACATTTTAGCAATGATACAGTGTGGTATTTCTAGGCATTTTATTTGAAAGAATGACACCAAAGCACTTTACTTATTCTGTACATTCTACCTTATCTCCATATTTTCATGGTAATATATTGAGGTGTGAGCCATCCAGCAGTATGAATCTAGGCTCTAGATGATTGTCACTATTGAGTTGACATGCCAACACCGTGTACAAAAATGGGAAAAATAGGTTGTGGATGGACGTATCTGGTGGTGTGAGATCTGTTGGTAAATGTTGCTACAGTTTAGTCACACATGGGAGTCCTGTAACCAGCTCTTCGCAGTTTATGAACTATCCAGCTCTTTTGTTTTATTATTTTTTCCTTGACTTCACTGTGATTATCACCAGTGTACAACAATGATGTATAATCAGCCTATTGAACTTTAGCCAGTCCATCAAAATTTGGGGAAAGACAGCTGACATATATGCTGAGTAACAGAGGATTATTCATCTTTGATTAGCCCTCTCTTTGCTTTATAAGTGTTTTAATACTACACTGATGCTTTTAATCCTACATCCTCTGCCTGCCACTGAACCATTTTATGATATCATTATTCAAAATATATCAGTGCTAACCTGAGTAGGAGGTTATCACAACTAATTGTACCAAACACTTTTGGTAGGTTGAAACATTTATGCTGTGTCTTTCCCTTTGTTTAAATTATTATTATTATTAGTAGTAGTATAGTCAGATAATATCAGAAAGGTAGACACACCCTTGTGTAACCTGTGTCGCTCTTCACTCAGAATGTTGTTTGACCTGACATATTTTGTATGGTGTTGGCAGATTATATACCCTAGAATTTTACCCATGATATGTATTTTGCAATGAATCTTTTCTTTTGTGGGAAATATCAGTTTAATGGGAATGTGTTAGATACAATTATTTTATGTTATAGGGTGCAGCTTTGATATAATTCAATTTGAATACATACCTCTGTCATATTATATAACATACTATGCGCCTTTGTCTTGTTTTTATTCATTCAGGTGTTACCTTGTACCTAAAGTTCAAAAAAAGTTTCCACAAGTGAGGAAATATATATATATATATATATATATATATGGATTCCTATAAGATCACCGAATGCTCATTTGACTAAAACTCATTTCATTGAAACCAAATGACTGAAAACTCATATCGCCGAAAGCTCATTTGACCGAAACTCATTTCACCGAAAATAGTACAGGCAGTGTATATGCCCTTTTCCCCACTGTAGGCGACCCTGGAGTTAGAATATATAAGATGGGGGGGGGGGCTTAGTTTTATACTGTCCAGTTCCTATTAACTAAGTAAGTTGGTAGTTTTTAACAACATTAGGTAGGGGGCTATGCACCCACAACCCCCAATGTGGGGGCTGTGCCCCCCCACACCCACCTACTTATATATTCTAACTCCCGGGTCGCACTACAGTGGGGAAAAGGGCATATACACTGCCTGTACTATTTTCGGTGAAATGAGTTTTCGGCGAAATGAGTTTTCAGTCATTTGGTCTCGGTGAAATGAGTTTCAGTCAAATGAGCATTCGGCGATCCGATATGAATCCATATTAGAATTTTAGAAAGGATGTCACTAGTAGTGAAGCAGACACACACACACACACACACACACACACACACACACACACACACACACACACACACACACGTGTGCATTCAGATTTCCATGCACTCATAGCAAGAGAGTATTAGACATTCCTGAAAGGTGTTGTCATCTTGGGTGGATTCAAATACCGTTCCCAGTTTGTAATTATCTATGAACTTGATTAGCCAGAGACCTTTAACATCTGAGAAGTAAATGACAAAGAGGATTGGTCCTAGCACAGAGCCCTGTGGGACTCCACTACTGACCAGCCTCTTTGTGGAGGTGGCCTCACCAACTCTAATCACCTCAGTCCAATCAGTGAGCCAGCTAGCTATCCAGCATGTTGTAAAGGGGTTTATACATAGTTCTGTAAGATTGCTAACAAATGTTGTAACACATGCCTTAGCCAGATCTAGGTAAACAGTATGCACAGTTTTCCTGTCATCCATTTCCTTGGTGATCTTTTCAAAGAAGTCCACAAGATTCAGTAAGCATGACCTTCCTTTAACAAAGCCAAACTGGGATGGATCCAGTGTCTGGAAGTCTCCTACATACTTGTTGATAAATTCCATAGCTTTGCAAATATGACTAGCCAGAATAATGGGTCTCTAGTTTGCAGGATCTGTTGAAAGTCCTCCCTTATGAAAGGGGATGACCATTGCAGTCCTCATTTCATGTGGCACAAAGCCTGTTTTAAGACTATAGTTAAATAATGACTCCAGGGGTCCTGATAAGTCATATTTTAAACTCTTCAGGAGGCATCCTAGAATGTTATCAGGGCCTATTGAGGCCATGTTCTTGGTTTTACTGAGTGCAGCCAATAAATGCTCCCTAGTTACAGTTGTAGCGGTGATGTTTGAGGGTATTACTGGGGAGATGGTTGGGTTTGAGAAGAAGGTAAAGTTAGAAATGAATTTGTCTGGTAACAGGTTTGTTATATTGCCAGGTTCTTTGAATGTGGAACCATTAACCACCAGTTCAGCACATTGCTGTGTGCTGCCCTTGAGGTTTCTGACATAGCTGTAGAAGGCCTTATGGTTTTCTTTTACTGGGAGGATATCTTAACTTCAAAGTTGGCTTTGTTTGACTTAATTAGTCCACTTAGTTGCCTATTTACTTCGATGAGAGAGTTTTTATCTTTATGGAAATTATCCTTCTTGATTTTTGCTATATTTTTTTCCTTTTTTGTATAGCCAGTTTAATTTGGGATGCTGTCAGGGTGGTTTGTTTCAGTGGCTAGTTCTGAGCTTACATCTGGTAGGTACAACAACCTCTATGCAGCCACTGACATGGTTTTACAGAGTTTGTAAGAGCAATTCAGCATAGGCTGGTGTTTTCTCGGGGTTTGGGGGAGCACTGAATTTTGACAAACCATCACTTATTAACAAGTAATTTGCCTTGGAATAGCTTCTAACTGTTACTGTTTTTAATGGGATTACAGAGTTGACTTTGATTTCATAGGATCCAGCTTTCTGGTTGGACCTTACCATGGAGGATGAGACATTGGAGCGGTGTGTAGCTTTCTCCCATATTTGTTGTCATGAAAGGGGATACAGCCAGCCCAGCTATCTGAAATTTTGTAAATAATTAGATGTCATTTGTGAATATCAATGTGTTTTATATAAGATGCTTGTGTTACAACTGTATTAGAACTGTATGTCGACTATATCAAACTTGTTGTACAGATGTGTGTTGAAAAAGATTTTTGCAAAGTAATTGAAATGTAACCACAGCATGCCCTACTGGAAAAGAACATAAATGTATATTCACTATTGTAACTGTTTAAATGTATATTTTAAGAGTGGAAACTGGAATACAGGAGGTTAACTTCAGAAAAATAGTTGAAATTAAATTACTTTATGGCTAGACCATAAAAAATGTTATCTTTCAGTTTCAGCGCAGCAGGAGACAAAATGTCTGTACTAGAGAAGTTTATTGTCTTTAAATGTGGAGCAATGTAAATTGTTTTATGACTTCCACCATCTGCCAAAATATCTGAGGTCTAGGTATTTTCACAGGTAGATGCTAAAAACTGCCAGATTCCAGCAATGGGGGTTTTCACCTGGGATAGAGTCAGATGACAAGAAATTATGTCATTCTGCAAGCTATCCCAGCAGTAATATTTGAGATATTAATTTAAGAAGTCTCTTAGAGAGAGAGAGAGCATTCTGTATTCTGTCTTGCACCTGACAGGATCCATTCACCACACCTCTGCCTTGCTCTGAGTAAGTAAGTCTAGGAAACAGTATAATTCTCTTAGATATAGTAAAAAATATAGCAACACTTAGTTTAGATATTTTTCTTTATTTATTTGAGACTGTCCTGCAATGTTGTTTTCAATATTTTCTATGATTCAAAATTCTGATGCCACTGTAATTATATACTGAGTATTTTCTTGTTCTTTTATTATTTATTATTAAATATATGTAAACCTGTCATTGTGGCTGATTTGTCTACAGATATTTAAGTTCTGAGAGTACTTGCATATTTATTTGGCAATACTGTGGGCCCTTCCTATTAGCTTTACTTTTGGTCAAACTACCATTTGTATTGGTAGTAACATTACACAGCAAGATTGGACACCCTTTGTTAAGGGCCTTAAAGAAGCTGATAAGGAGTGACTGGTGGTAGTGATAACTATTTTATAGTCTGGGCAGTAGGGGGCATATTTATTAAACCTGTGCCAGCATTTCCCAGGTGTGTGTGTGTGTGTGTGTGTGTGTGTGTGTGTGTGTGTGTGTGTGTGTGTGTGTGTGTGTGTGTGTGTGTGTGTAACTCAAACCTCCAAGAGTGTGCATGTCAGCTACTTAAGCAGGGACACAAAGTACTGGTTGGACAGAGAGAGAGTGCTGTAGGCCACTCAGCTGAGAACTAAACTCTATAGCTGTGCCAGTGGAGAGTCATATTGAGGATTTGGAGAAAGGAGGGAGAAACCAGCCCCAGCTGACTGTGATCTCTGTGTGCTCTTAAGGGAAACTGCGCTTGATGCAGAGAACTGCATCTGGAAATACTGTGTGTGTATCTGTCATCCTGCCAGTGTACATCCCTCACTGTTGCCAGTGGTGAGGATTGAGACTCCTTGATTACTGGTCCAGTGATGGGGCATCACATTTGTGAACATGAGGTCAAATATATTGGAGCCTTTAGTGGGCATATTCACTATTTGGTCAACTGTATTTGTATTTACAAAGTCCAGGAATATCTGTGCCTATAGATTTGAGGCTGTGTAGGATTCCCAGTCTACAGTGGGGAAATTAGTCTCCCATGAGTAGGGTGTTGGGTTGGATATTAAATGTCTCCAATAGGTCCAAGTATGCATTGTGAGCTTTTTGGGGCATAGAGGGGGACCTATAACTGGTTGGGATATGGTACACAATTTTATCTATGGTGATCTGCAACTGGAGGAACTCCAACTCATCATTCTGTTTTACCACTCTAGAGGTATGCTTGGCATTGAGACACCTCCACCTTTAGCTCTTGTCTGTGAGGCTACTGGTCTAAAAGTGTGGAAGGAACTGAAACTTTTATTGCTGGGGTACTCTCTGCCGCTTTAAACCATGTCTCAGTAAATACATAAATATCTATATTCTCAAGTGTGAGAAGAGCTTGGAGGATGTGGAGTTTTTTTTATTTAGGATCCTGGCACTGAGCAGTTACACATTGAAGTTCTGTTGAGCTGATTATGCCATGACAGTAGGTTTGTCAATTTTGCATAGTCTAAAAAAGGCACTATGGGGGTGGACAAAGCCTTGTCTAGTATTTGAAAGCCTAGAGAGGAAAGGTGCAGACCATCCTTGGCAAAGCAACATGGTCTGTTGACCATGTCCTCCCAAGCTAACAAATATTGGATCCCCATAGATTGACACCAGAAAGACAGCCAGTTGTTTGAAAATATAGACATATGATTCCCTGCAATAATGTACTGTAGTCCCCTGGAATGCTTTTGTTGCATGGAAACTTAGAATAAAACTAGAAGCTATGCATTCAGAATGTCAGTGTATTCTTCATTTCAAATAGAATAATAGTCCTGAAAAGGTACAATGTGACACACTCCTGTACCCTCTGTGAGAAGTCTTGAATGGTATTTAACTCTTTTGTTTTCTTTGATGATGAGAGGCTAAAATGACACTACTTAGTGTAAAATTCAGGGATTATTTTTAAGCCTAGAAAGAACTTGTCACATTTTACCATCTGTTCTTCATAAAGGCATGAGTTCTTTTAGAGACTAGAGATGCTTGATTACAGATGCTTATGTTCCTCAGCTGAGGAAAAGAGCCAAAATTGTGAATATAGTCAGTTGCATGGTTCAGTACAAAGATGTAGAGCAGTTGTCGATATAAGAAGTGATGAAAAAAGATGTGTTGTTAAGAAAAACAGGCTTAAGCTTTTAAAGAACTATGGAAGTGTACAGAATAACTGAATTGAATTTACTACTATGCAGTTAAAATAATTCACTACAAGAAAAGATGAGTTTAAGATAAAAAGTCAGTCAAATAAGAAATAATAAGAACTTAAGTTGTGAAGTGCTGTAAAGATAATGGATATGGGAAAATAGCCATGGAAAAGGATGTAATTGAGCCCAGACTCCAAAGGGAGAAATTTATGCAGTAGATATGGTTATAAGTATGAAAGGAAGTACCATCACACATTTAAATCATTTCACAGAAACTGTGCTATAAAAGGACTATTTTTATAAGAGGTGTAAAAGTGAAGACAAATATATTCAAAATTATTTGCCTGTTGCTTAATAGAAATATAAAATGATCTGTTTGTAGGCAGTGCAAAAGTGAAAAGGCCTGGTATAGTGGCATCTGGAAATATTTCTTAGAAATCTGGTTTACTGTTTTAATAAATCTTAGGAATTAATAATCAGGATTGCGAATATAAACTAAACATAGATGCAGAGTGTAATTTTGTCTCAGTGTACATATGAAGCACTTAAGTGAAATTTATGTGCATGTTGTTAATTATTTTGGGCATACTGGGGCAATGACTGCTGTCATAAATGTGAAAATAAGAAATGCAAAGTATTTTCAAACTGTTGCAGTTTTAAAAGTGAACTATTCTATATTCAATGTATTTATTTATTTATTTGTGTGTGTATTTTTTAGAAGCTAGGAACAACAAAATAAATTCAAAGTGCAAAACTGAACAGTGTATGTGTACAAAACCAAGCCCACAGTTGCAGATATATCTTAGATACTATGCAGAGCCATGGCAATAATATCCTGTATAAACATATCAATTTTTTACAAGCATAGGAAGTTTTCTAGGAGAAATTCTGTAACAAAATCTAAATAAAATCTAAAGATACATCAGTAACATCAGATGCCATGATGTCAGGGTACTTTTATGGACTAGGCTTGTAAAGGCTCCAACAACATTAGCCTAGTACACATCTGTGAACCTATGAACAAATGATATATGCTCACATGACTAAAAGGGCAGGAACTGAAGTGAAAACAAAGCTTAGAGGTCAATGAGAAGCAATTTCAGCAAATAGAAATGGTGAAGAACACTGTTACTGTTTCTAAAGAAATGCAATATTTCCATTTGTATTAATCCACAAGATCTGAATATATATGTTAAATGAACGCATTACCCATTGATCACAGTTGAAGAAATGGTCTTATCATGCCAGATGTTAAACTCCTTTCACTACTAGAAACAAAGCAGATTTTTTGACAAAAAAAAACTTGATAAAAGAAATTTCAGATTGTCTACATTTACAATATTATTAAAATTTTATCTGGTATTTTTCAGGACCAGAGGTGTTCCAAAAAGCTGTTGCACAGGTAATAGAAGGTTTGAATGGTATTGCAAACATAATCATTGGTCAATTGGCATGGGTTCAGACATAAAAGTGACAAAACACTGATACAGCAGCTGAACAGATTATGATAACATAATTTCAAGTTTAATAAGAATAAATCTAAAATACATGTGGCACGTCTGAAACACATTGATTTAGATAGAAATAGGTGATAAACCCTTGCAAAACATATCCTGAGAGTTGGTACAAGGCATCTCAGATATTGCACATGATTTATTTATCTGTTTACTGGGAAAGTCTGACATGGAACAAGTCAATTTTCAGTGGAAGCCCAGGGAGAAATGTTCCGAATGCATGTCTTTGTAACATGGGAGGAAATACACACAACTCCACACAGAAGGCACCCCCAGCCAAGAACTGAACCAGAGAACTTCTTGCTGTGAGGCAACAACATTAACAGCTGCACCACTGCACCCTCCTCAAATTTAGTTAGTTGATAAATAACATACAGAGATATAATCTGAAAAATAAAATACAGGCTAAACAAGGAATTACATATAGCAGATGTGCTAACTACAGCATATTTACCCAATTTGTGTGAAGAGCTGTCAAAAGTAAAATGAGAGATTCACAGTTACAAAACACAGTTACAAAAGCAGATAAAAATAAAACATTTCAGAGGTGTACTGATATGAATTTAGAAATTCACTAGTTTGGGTTGGACAGACATCCAGACAGGCAATCTAATAGGTTCTTCAATACCTTTATTATATTTGTAATTTTTTATTGCAGGCTCAATAAAAAAATCAAAGTGACCAACACAGCAAATGCTGAGTGGATTAATGTCTGTGTTGTCAAGGTAGGGTATACTTGTTGTTGTCATATATGTCAGTGGTGCCTGAGACATATGTAAGGAATCCAGCAGATTTGTATGCAGATAAGTTTTTGGATGCATGATATCCAGTCCATACTTTCCAGTGTCAAAAGAATAAGTTGAGATAACTATGCAAAAAGTGAAGAATCACTTGATAAAGGCAAGTAGCAAAAGCTATGAGAATTGTCAGAACACAATTTTGGAGTATAAGATTACTCCATTAGAGGATCTTAGTTTTTCACCAGCTCAACTGTTAATAAACAACATGTTGAAAAGCAAAGTAATTATTTAACAACATTACTCACATTTATAAATCAATATAAAATAAACGAAATATAGAGAAATCTGCAGTCATTGAAGCACTACTGTGATAGAAACTGAAGAAACTACACATTTAGAGGCTGGTTAAAAAGGTAGAGGAGCTAGAGGGATGCCCATAGCCTATATTTAAAGTCGCTACTAAAGCAGTTGATCCATCTTTCTATGTCCATTAGGGGAAGAAGGAACATTGTTTAAAATGAAATGCAGATACTTGTTCAAGAAAAATACAACAAATTCAAAATCCAGGGAAGAATTGTCATCAGAAGTGTGGCAAACAGTACCAAGAAAATAGTGGCTGTGAGAACTGTGATCTTCATATGTTACTGAAACAAGCTACTAAGGTTATGTTTTTAAGTAAAGACACAGTTTTAGTGCAGCAAGACATGTCCCAAAAGTAAGAGTAACCATAGGATTCAGAAAGATCATCACCTCTTGTAGTAATTGCCTACAGCAGAAAGGTCATTTACTATGGCATTGAGAAAATGAGATTCAGAGACAGCTAGATTTCATACATGATACCATAAAACTCTTGAGGGATGTTCAGCCCAATTCCCCTTGGTCACAGTGAGAAAGATATTATTGTCATGTCAGTATGTCTGTAAATTGCAATTTAGATAATGATAGTGCTCATGTGGTTGTCCCTAGCAGATTATACATCTCATTAGCAAAATCACCCTCCAACATAACCACCCACACACACACACACACACACACACACACACACACACACACGCACACACGCACACACGCACACACACACACACACACACACACACACACATGTGCATTCAGAAGATATCCATGCAGTCTCACACAGACACTCACACACACTCCCAGAAATTTACTAACACATACACACATATGTACACACACATTCATATAATCATGCACTCATACATACACACACACACACACACACACACACACACACACACACACACACACACACACACACACACACACACACACACACACACACACACACACACACACACACACACACACACACATACACATAAATACACACACACACTAACAGACATTAACATACACACTTCCAGACACACGCAAACACACACAAACACACACATACATATCTATCTACAAATAAACAAGCATCCCATAGTTGATCACACTCACAGAAACACTCATTCACCCACATGCACATTGCAACACACACACACACACACACACACACACACACACACACACACACACACACACACACACACACAAACATACACACATGCAATTGTCTAAGCTATGTTTAAAGGCTACAAGTAAACATGAAAAACATGCAGAGTGTCAGAAATATAACTAATAAAAAACAAAAACACTAGAGCCACAGTCCGAGTCACCACAAATATATCACAAGTTTTTAGCGTACAATTCCTTTAATCAATGCTTTCGTCAACAAGACTTCATCTGATGAAGTCTTGTCAATGAAAGCATTGATTAAAGGAATTGTACACTAAAAACTTGTGGTATATTCGTGGTAACAGACTGTGGCTCTAATGTTTTAGTTTTTTATATGTTTAAAGGCTGACAGAGAATTGCACTCTTTGACATGTAAGCTGAGTCTGTTCCAGAAGAAAAGGAGGTGCTGGGTGGTAAACCTATCTCTCTATTTAGTTTTATTTACTTTGTGATGTAGACTTAGATGCAGTATTTCACACACTGAGAAAAAGGATGTCTCAGATAATGGGATCCCTGAGAGTGTAGAAAGTAAGTCACAAGTCTCCCCTCAAGAGTCTATATGATACTGAGTACAGGGAAAGTGAGTCTAGCCTTTCTTAATAGCTAAGATTTTTGACTCCCATGATTCTTTTTTAAGGAACTTCTGTGGTCTTTTGATTTTTTTTATATATGTCTAGTGAAATACATGCCAAAGGGTGCATTATATCCTATAATGGGTTTAATCAGGGCAGAATAGGGGGAACAATAACTTCCTCAAGAGGTACCCTTGGCAATTATTTGTGATATATGGAAGAGCTTCCTGACTATGGTTACTGAGTCTATTTCATTTGCCTGAACACTCATTTACCTGAAAACCCAATGCTCAAACCCATTTCCCTGAAAATGCATTTGACTGAAAACCATCTCAGTGACAAATATACCATAAAAAATGTTTTTGCAGGAGGGATAAGCCCCACTGCACACCCCATTTTATGGGTTTATAGTAACTCAGGGTCACACAACGGAAGACAAAACAAATACACACAAAGTGAATCAGTACTGGAGAACAAACACAAACGTACACATCTAGGGGTACAATGGGATGTTGACCATTATAATTTACACATACTCTGCTAGACTCACATCCATAATAATTTCTATGATAAGAAATTACACCATCACATACTTTCTACAAACTGCTACAGTTTTCAGTTAAATGGGATTTCAGAAAAATGAGTATTCCGGCAAATAAAATAGACCCTTGTCAGTACATGGCAAGAAGCCATCTGCCCAGGTGCTCTAGTCTATGATCACAGACCCGTTGGAGACTTATGCAGTATGCAGGAGCAATATGCTGTTTTCCATGATATTGCATTTCTTTTTGAACCCTCAGTGCATCAGGTGTTAATGTGAGATAGTTTCATTTAAAAGGAATTTGCATCATTTGGTGATTTGACAATGACCCTCAACTTGCAATCATCAGCAAACTTAGTCAGTCAGAAATCCTTTTTGTTAATGCTGAGATTGGAGACGTAGATGCCAGGAAGGACGGAGCCAATACAGACCTCTGGTGAATGCCACTGGTCACCTTTTCCTTAACTGAGAAGACATCATTGACCCTGACAGCATGAACTCTGTCCTGAGACAGTACTCAGTCCATCTTACCAAATAGGGATCTATGTTTAAGACTACCATTTTGTTTGCAATGTATCAAATACATTTGTTGGATCCAGGTAGGCAGAATGAACAGTGTGATCATTGTTCATGGCCTGCAATACCTTTTCAAATAAGTTTACAAGACTGAGTAGACATGACATACCTTTAACAAATCAAAATTGTTGTGGGTTGAACCTGATTAAATGTTTTGCTTTATGTGATCAGTAATGATGCATTCCATTACTTTGCAGACAAGACCAGTAAGACTAATGGGTCTATAGTTGCTTGAGTCAGTGGTGGGGTCACCCTTATGAGGAGACATTACCACCACAGTGAACCATTATTTAGAAACATAGCCTATAGCAAGGGTTAGGATGAACAAATTAAGCAGGGGATCAGCCAGGACCTGTTTGATACTGTTTATATGACAACATGGTATGCTGTTGGGACCCACTTAATAAGCATTTTTGGCCTTGGACAGGACTATGAGGATGTGAACCTTGAAGACAGTGGGAGGAAAGTGACATGGGTATATTTGCAGTGGGGATAATAGTTTTGGTGGAAAATATTTGCAGCAAACATGTTAGCAAATATGCTAGTAATGCCATTAGTATTTAAATAGGAGGTGGAAGTTAGGAGGTTAGGGTTAGTGTTAGAATTAGCACACATTAGTAAGGTGATACATGAAGGCACATCCTAACTTATGGGTGTTAACTCTAACCCTGCCCCTAACCCCAACCCTATACCCTAACTTAGGAAAAACCTTTTCATTTACAGTACCACTATTCAGACAAAGCATGCCTGAAGTTAGTGGCAAGGTTTTGGTTGACTGAGGAAACTTCTTGTTTTAATTTTCAGTCAGTTATTGTTTTGATCTGATGTTTCTTCAGTAAGTATATTCTTGAACTGTTGTCATCAATTAGATGCTTATGCAGTTCAGTAGTTTGACACAGACTCTTATGTGTGTGTGTGTGTATAGATAGATAGATAGATAGATAGATAGATAGATAGATAGATAGATAGATAGATAGATAGATAATGTGTCTATTTTACATCAGTGAAATGCCACTTACCCAAAACTCATTTCACTGAGATGAAAACAACAATGTCCTGGAACACCGACTGTTCATTCAAGGTAAGTAACACCTCAGCCATCCAAAACAAAAACGGAAATGACAGAAAACCAAACCTCCCCTAACTAAATATACGAACTGGGGGTAAGGGGCAAAGTTTAACAGGATGGCGGAGTGGTTACTTACCTGGAGTGAACAGTCGGTGTTCTGGGACATCGGTGTTTTGCTGCTGTCGGTGGGGAGACTAGACCCCTAGAGATATATATATATATATATATATATATATATATATATATATATATATATATAATATATTTATATATATATATATATATATATATATATGGATCTAGAAGTTTTGATCAAAAGATCAAAAGTCTGAATCCATAATTAGCGAACATACTTTACCAAAAGCACTTTCACTGAAAAAGTGCTTATGGTAAAGTATGTTTAAAAAAAAAAATACAACATTAAACCTACTTCTATGCAGGGGGGCAAGCCCCCCTGCACCCCCCTGCTTTAATATTCTCACTCCGAGGTCGCACTACAGCAGGGAAAGGGGAATTTTCCCTTATCTGCACTGTAGTATGACCGGCACAACGAGCATACTTATCCAAAAGTGCTGCTTCGGTGAACATACATACAAATGTTTCAAGCACGGGCATTAAAGCCCTTCTAGCTTGCCAATATGCCAAAACACTTGTTCCCATAATAAATGTCCAGGCTGTTCTTAAAAATATTTAATCTAGTACTTGCTTTAATGTAATTTGGTAGTCTGTTCCAAGCATCAGCTACTCTGTCAGAGAACCAATTAGTACACTTCTCATTCCTACAGAATCTTCTACATAAGTTATTTGACAATTCTTTAGTACTTTTTGATATCCCCAAACATTCCCAGAGGTAGTTGTCCCTAAATGCCCTACATACCTGAATAAGATCTCCTCTTAAATATCTGTAAGAGACAATGTACAAGTTCAGATATTTTAGTCTTTCATAATAACTTAGATTTTCACATCCATGGATGCCCTTAGTATATTTCCACTGTACTCTTTCCAGTTTATTCAAACTTGTTTTCCTATAGGGTTTCCATATTGTTATTCCATACTCAAGTTTGGGTCTAATGTAACTAACAAACAATGACTTCATTATGTTTGATTTTCTAGACTTTATAAATCTTTTTATACAACCTATAGTTCTATAACTATCATTAGCCAACTGGTTGATATGATTAGAAAAACTCATAGCTGAATCTACCCATATACCCAGGTCCTTAAATGAGTCTACAGTTTCAATCACTGTGTGCTGTATTAAATATTCACCTTTCAGTTTATGTCTCCCAAATCTCATATGCTTAGTTTTTGATGTATTTATCAACATATTATTCTCCTGTGCCCAAATGATCAATTCAGTCAAATTATTTTGCAGACATGCCTTATCTGTAACACTTGTAATCAGTTTACCCAATTTCAGGTCATCAGCATATAGACTGTAGAATACCTCAGATGAAAAAATAAAGTCTGAAAGATACAATCTAAACAAGTAAGGGGCCTAGTACAGAGCCATGTGGGACACCTTGACTGTAAACACAGATTTCACCTGTTCAGTTGGTGTATGATACTTGCTATGTCCTATTTGTAAGCCATGCAGCTATCCATCTTATCAACAGTACATCAATACCTAGTTGTACTAATTTATTGATCAGTGTTTTGTGCATGACCCTGTCAAATGCTGAAGTTAAATCTATATAAATCATCACAATTTTTCATTCATAGCTGTTATTATACTGTTATAGAACATCATCTTACAGGTGGTAATAGATCTATTTTCAACATATGCATGCTGATATATGGTTTCAAGTCCCAATCTATCCAGTTCTGACAATAACTTATCCAGTATTGCCTTCTCCATTATTTTTCCACAGCATGAAAGTAGACTTAAGGGTATATATAATTCTGGGTTTGTCCTACTCCCCTTTCCCTTAAAGACAAGTTTAATTAGTGCATGTCTCCAATCTTGAGGAATCTCCCCATATTTATATAACCTAGTGAATAATAGATATAATGTTAGTGTAAGTTCTTGCTTAAGTGTTCTCAGGTCATTGTTACTTATTCCGTCTCCTCCCTGTGCTTTGTTTGGATCCAGTATGCACAGTTCTTTTTCAATATAATCTAATTTGATTCCAGTATCTGGGGTTACCTGGATGTCACTAGGACAATGTAGCACCCCTTTTGTAGAGCCAAACTGTTATGCATAAGATTTTGTAAATATATCCATAATCTGTTGTGTCTGAGAATAAATTTTAGAATCTGCACACAGTTTATCAATTTGTGTATCTTTACTCCTTCCACATCTTATGTATCTATAAAAAGGTTTCCTATTATGCTCAATATCTTTATATAAATTTTCTTCAAATTTTTCTTGATCTTGTCTAACACTATGGTTAATCTGTTTGTCCAGCTCGTTTATTTCAGTTTTCAAAGTTGTAGTTTGACCTCTCTTCCATTTCTTATACTTTTTATCTCTCACCTTAATCAGGTATCTTGTTCTTATGGAAATATACCCACCTGATGCTGCAGGCCTAGATCCTGATGTTAAACATTTTTTTTTACTTTTTGCACTCAATTTCTCTTTCAAAACTTTCCACATTCCATCTGCAATTTTTCCACTGAACACCTCACTCCAGTTAGTTTTATATAGTAACTGTTTTGCTTCCCTGTAATCTGTAATTAACCTTCTGTGCACTGGCTTAGAGTTCAGTTTGGTAGAATTATCTAGCAACAAATTAACCTTTATGACCCCATGATCACTGCACATCAATGGTGGTAAAACTTGATTTGAAGTTACAGTAATTTCTTTGGGAACACAAACAATATCTAGTATATTCTGTCCCCTGGTAGGTTTTTTTTACAATCTGAAACATTTGTTGTTCCTGAATATACTCTGAATAATTTCTTTACTAACGTTGTGAGTCAATATTATTCCAGTCTGTTTCTGGTAAATTTAAGTCCCCAGCTAATATTATTCTTCCCTCCTGTGTTTCATGTAAGAAATGTATGAATTCTTCTAGGTCATCTGCACTTGTCTTTGGTGGTCTGTACTCTCCAACAATTGTTATATTTTCCAGGGTTGTCTTTATTTTCACAGTTACACAGTCTATAGTATTGGTGTTATCAATGAACATGTAGTAATCACAAGTCTCATTGCTATCTTCAATCCCTATCATAACACCTCCACCTGATTTTTTTGTTAGAATGTCTGTTACAATAAAAACATTTATACCCTGACAGAACTGGTTTCCAGTCATTGTTCTTTAACCATGTTTCACAAACTATAACAATATCAATCTTGTGGGAATGTAGCAAATTTTCTAATAAAAAAAACTTTATTATTAATGCTCCTAGCATTAACAACCATCAGAGATGCATCAAATGTTGCTATCTGTGAACTATTACATTTTTGATCTGGCAAAAATCCTGGCTAGTGGTTTGTCAAATATTGCAAAATATGTGCTGCAAAAATTCTTTTCCCTGATCTAGACAAATACACACCATCCTGTCTGAGCACGTGTGCCCAAAAGAAGGCCTGGATGCTCTACACATTTCCATTTTTTAAAACAGGACATTGTTTCCATGTAGGTGTTTATCCAAACAATCTTTTCATTCACAGTGACCTGACTATCCTTTCTATAGGTGATTTGTGAAAAATATGTCCTAACACCAGTACAAGCTATACTATCTAGGGGGGCTGTCAGTTCCCGACTAACAGTCAGAGAATCTTTGTTGGTGACATCATTTGTACCAATATGAATAAAAACAGATCCATACTTCCTTACATTAAGGTGTTCCAAGACTTGTTTCGCATCTTCTATTTTTGTTCCTGGCAAGCATAACACTACTCGATGTTCATTATCATCTCTGCAGATATAAGTATCAGTTCCTATAATAACTGAATCTCCAATAACAAGAATATTTTTTCTGACCATCTCTGAAGAATCTTCAGCTTCTAATATAGTCATTTCTGCTCTATCAATTGTTACGAAGGATAGATCTTCATCACTATTAGTCTTATTAATTCCACTGTTTTCATTGCGTATTAAATTCTCATCCAGCTGGCATTGTAAATCCATAGCTTGAGCCATGTAGTCAGCATGTCTTTCTCTTCTTTTTTCTTACAGTAATGTTCTTCAATCCTTCCATGTTCAGTTTTGATTTCTTCCTTTTCACATGCCCTTTGCCTCTTTTTTCTACCATTTCCATTGGGAAGGTGATGCCTTTTTCTGTAGACTGAGGGTTTTCTGATAGACAGATATCTTCATTCCCTGTCACCAGTGTGTTACATAACAAAGCAGAATCCTTTTTACTACATATTCTCTTTCCTTTACAGTCATTTGTCAGTTTATTTTTTTTCCATGTTATTTGTTGAGAACTTCTTCCTTTCTTTCTTTTTTAATTCCTTCTAAACAAACCGGATCCTCAGATTGCTAAGTACTTGCATCCACAATTCCGTAGTTCTCAGGGGTCTTGTCATGCTTCATAGGAGTTGAATGTTCTTTGCAGAAAATAGATGTATCATTTCCTAAATCTGTTCTATGATGCCTAACATTATTTAGTTCATCAGTCCAGTCATTAATATATGATACAACAGTTCTCCAAGCCATGCCAATTGCACATGTGCAGTCATCACCATTAAGTCAACATTTGCTTCTAACGATGGTAAGCAAATCATTCAACTTTTGACACGAGGAACAAAGATCACCAGTGTTATCAGCTATTACCTTTAAATATGCATAGTATTTATTACACTGTACAAGATACTCGTGCATTATCAAATCGTTAATTGCATACTCATTTAAGGAATCCATATTCAGCTTTAATTGAATAAAATATTGCAAAGGAAAAAAGTTACACAATGTCAGTAGCAAAGAATTCAAAGGAACTTAAATCAACTTCTACGACAAAAATTGCACCAGCAATATCCAACTAAATAATAAAGTACAATAAAGTTGTTCTGACCATACAAGTTCTACCAGCCAGACAGAAGTTGTAATTTCTTTAGGTCACACACAAAGGCGTGCAGTAGCTTCTGTTCAATATAGCTCACAGCTGCACCTCCTTTCAACAGTAAAAATAAATAAAACTGCTCTTACCAGTCAACTCCACAACAAATCACAAACCAAGACAGGATTGTTTTGATATGCTTAGAATTTTCCTCTCTGCAGACTGTGAAAATTTATAGCTATCAAGGCCCCTTGCGGGGGCTAGAGCTTGCCTTCTCCAAAACGTATCCCTTTCTCACAACCAAAACTGAAACTAAAGGTAAAACAACAAAATATGAATCACAGTAAAGCTTGTTAATAAGCAGTCCCTTCCTACCTGCAAACAGTTAAAAATAGTGATAACAAATGCAATATAAATTCAAACAAAACTGCTCTTACCAGTCAACTTCACAACAAATCACAAACCAAGACAGGATTGTTTTGATATGCTCAGATTTTTCCTCTCTGCAGACTGTGCAAATTTATAGCTGTCTAGGCCCCTTGTGGTGGCTAGAGCTTGCCTGTCCAAAACCTATCCCTTTCTCACAACCAAAAGTCAAACTAAAGGTAAAACAACAAAATATGAATCAAAGTAAAGCTTGTTAATAAGCAGTCTCTTCCTACCTACAAACAGTTAAAAATAGTGATAACAAATGCAATATAAATTCAAATAAAACTGCTCTTGCCAGTCAACACCATAACAAATCACAAACCAAGACAGGATTGTTTTGATATGCTCAGAATTTTCCTCTCTGCAATCTGTGAAAATGTATAGCTGTCTAGGCACCTTGTGGTGGCTAGAGCTTGCATGTCCAAAACCTATCCCTTTCTCACAACCAAAAGTGAAACTAAAGGTAAAACAACAAAATATGAATCAAAGTAAAGATTGTTAATAAGCAGTCTCTTCCTACCTACAAACAGTTAAAAATCGTGATAGCAAATGCAATATAAATTTAAATAAAACTGCTCTTACCAGCTCCAAGTGTTCAATGTTTTGGCTTTTAGATATTTTGTGCCAGCAACAGCTTTTAGATCTTTAGGCCAAATTAATGTCACCCATCTCTCTCTCTCTCTGTCTCTCTCTCTCTCTCTCTATATATATATATATATATATATGGGTCTACTTCACATTAATGAAAGCCCACTTACCTGAAAACAAAATCACCAAGGCAACATTGCCTAAACTGGATTTTAATGACTGGCTGGATTGCTGAACTTTATTGCCCTTTTCCCCACTGTAGTGTGATCTCAGAGTTGGTATATTTAGTTGGGGGGGGGGTGCTTGGAGATAGTACTGTGTGTTTTTCTTGAGATATTGGGTAACTGGTTACTTACCCTTGGTAAAGTTTCAGTAATCTGGTCATTTGTTAAAATCCAATTTCGGCAATGTTGAATCAGCGATTTCGGATTCAATTAACTGGGCTTTCATTAATGTGAAGTAGACCCATATATATATATATATATATATATATATTTTTTTTTTTCACTTCAGAATCCTGAAATATCACAATTCTGAAATTCAGAAAACTTCATAGTCTGGAATCAAAAATCCTAAAAATTCAAAATCCTGAAAACTCAAAATCATGAAGCACAAAATACTGAAAACACATAGGATACATATACTGACTATAGACAACACAAACCATATTACATTCTACCAATTATAAGCAGGGGGGGCAAAGCCCCCACACTACCTGTACTAAAATATACCAACTCCAAGATTGCACTTTATTACACTATCATGAGTTATGTTATAGTATAGCAACTTAAAAGGGAGCATTACTAAGGTTATAGCAGGCGGTCATGAAACATGCTATGGCATGTTTGCCATTTTTTTTCTATGGAGTGCAACCTTGGAGTTGATATATTTAATTAGCAGGGGGTATGGGGGTGCAGGAGGGCTTTCCCCCTGCCCATACTTGGTGAAAAGTACTGTCCTCTCTCTTGTATGTGTTCCTGTTTCCTTTTTCAGGAATCTTCTCATTCTTTGTGTCTTGAATTTATTTATTTATTTATTTATTTATTTATTTATTTATTTATTTTATATTATTTTACATTTGTTAACCGGGAAAATTCAGCTGGACCAGGTTCATTTTCAGTGGATGCCTGGGGAGAAAAGCTCCACAATTAACTTATAGGAAGTAGTTAAGACAATTGAGAAATACACAGAATGAAAAGACAGCAGATTACTTACAAGAAGAGACATTCAATTTTAGCTATCTGTAGTTCACTGGCATTGCAGAATTGAGATATTATTAGATTAACCTTTACAAATAAGTAGAACAGACATGACTAAATGTGCTATTTTTACCTAGCAGTACATACAGTTTAAGACAGTTTGCATTTTCTACTAAGTGTACACTGAAAGAAGTGCAATGACCAGTGCAGCTTATTATAAGAAGTGTATATATATATATATATATATATATATATATATATATATATATATATATATATGTATGTGTGTGTGTGTGTGTGTGTGTAAAATAGTGTAGATTCTAACTGGAGTTGTGTGGAGGGGAGAAGAAAAGTTACATCAATTGTCATGTGATACATGGGCAGATCCAGGTTTCCCTGAGATGTGGTTTGAGTAGTTTTTTTAATTTTGTGCTTGTTGTTGCAGAGGTTATATTAGTGGGGAAATTGTTCCATTTTTGGTTATGATGTGGGAGTATAGGGCTTTACCTGCAATATTGTTAGCAGTTTTAATACTGAGGAGAGGTTTATTGGATGAGTGTAGGGGGCAACTGGAAGAGTAGGAGGTTAGTAGCTGCTTTAAGGCTGGGGTTTTCTCTGGGTAGTTCATGGTGTTAAAGGCACAGGTGAGTCGTTGGTAAGTTAATAAGTGAGGAAATTCAAGCCATTGAATTTCTTTTAGTACTTGGCAGTGATGGGATCTAAAGGGAGAGTTGTTGACAAATTTGGCAATTTTGTTATGGCATGACTGTAACTTGTCCAGATCTGTTTTTCTAGTATGGTTAGGATTGGTGCTACATAAGTAAGTGTTAAAACGAGGTGAGTTTGAGCTAGGGGGATTCTTGCTTTATCTGTGAGAATGTTTTTGTGTCTATAAAGGGTTCCCATTTTTTTATGAACTTTCTGGATGGTTTGTGCTATGCATAAATTGAAAGATAGGTTATTGTCTATTTCAACTCCTAGGAGTTTTGTATGGGTGGATGGAGAAATTATAGTGCCATTTCTAGATGAGATAGAGAACATTAAGGGGGTATATTTTGTTTTATTAAGGGTGAACAAGAGTAATTTGGTTTTATTGGAGTTGAGAATGAGTTGTATGTCAGTGATCCAAGTTTCAATAGCAGAGAATGATTCTTGGGCTAGTTCTTGTAGGGTGTTGACAGATGGGGCTGCGCAGATGAGTGCAGAATCATCTGCATACTGGATTAATAAGGCTTATTTGGAGGAGGTGTGTAGATTGTTTGTAAAAATAGAGAAACTTAGTGGGCCTAATATTGAGTTTTGTGGTACTCCTATGGAGTTAGGGAGAGGAGGTTCATAGGTTCATAGGTTAGTACTAGGCTATCAGCCCTAGGGCCTATACAAGCCTAGCCATAACAATTCCCTGAATATTTCTTCCCACATTATTTACTTTCCTGGACCCCTGTCTAGCAGGGCGACTGACGTGATCCCTGGGGTGAATTTCCTTTCTCCCATCCAATCGTCAAGGTTCCTCTTGAAGAGGTCCAAAGAGGCACTCTGCTTGACATGTATAGGCAATCTATTCCAGAGTCTGGGGAGTCTCTGGGTCAGGAACCTATCCCTCCAACATGTTTTGTTTATTGTGATGACAAGGTTTAGATCCCTGGAGCGTGTAGCTCTGAGGGATTGGGATTTCTTTAAGTGTAGCATGTCCAACAGCTCTGGGTTTGACATGGCCTTGTATGTTAAGCAGAGATCGCCTCTGAGTAGACGATATGCGACAGAGTATAGCTGGAGTTTTTTAAGGCGGTCAGCATAGGGCATCTGCTTTAGGCCTGTGATTCTTTTAGTGAGGTATTTCTGAGGCCTTTCCAGTTGTTGCAGATGTCTTGAGAGGTACATACCAAATGGGGCATTGTATTCTATAATGGGTCTAATGAGGGATGAGTACAGTGGGACAATGACCTCCTTTTTTCTGGATGAAAAGCCCTTCGTGATGAGGTGTGCCACATAGAAGGATTTCCTGACTGTTGTGGCGATGTGGTTATCGAAGGTGAGACCACCATCCACCTGTGTCCCTAAGTCTCTTATCACACTTTCTGTGTTTAGTGTACTGCCACCTATATGGTAATTCATGGAAACATGTTTTTTCCCAAAGGGGATAACAATACATTTCTTGGCATTGAGCTTGAGCCCATGGCTCTGGCACCAAGCATCTGTTTCTGTAAGGCCCTTTTGTAGAGTATCCACATCATTTGGGGATTCAATAATGGCTCCCAGTTTGCAGTCATCTGCAAACTTTGTTAGCCAGAGTCCCTTAGTGTTGACCTGTACTTCAGAGAAGTAGATGCCAAACAAGAGCGGCCCCAGGACTGAACCCTGAGGTACTCCACTTGTCACTTGTCTGGAGCTGGATTTGGAGTCGGCTACTTTTACAGTGTGGGTTCTATCAGTAAGCCATTTAGCAACCCATTGGGTGACATAGGGATTAATGCCCAACTTAGTAAGTTTATCTATGATTCCAGAGTGGGGGATGGTGTCAAAGGCCTTGGCAAGGTCTAGATAGGCTGTGTGGACCACCTTACCCTTGTCCATGGCTCTGGAGACTGATTCAAAGAAGTCAATCAGGTTCAGGAGACAAGATCGGCCCTTCACAAACCCAAACTGGGTGGGGTGCAGTGTTTGAAGGTTGCCAATGTCTTTGTTTATAAGTTCCATGATAATACGCTCCATGGCCTTGCAGATAAGGCTTGTCAGACTGATGGGACGGTAGTTTCCGGGATCCAAGGTGGATCCCCCTTTGTGGATTGGGATAACTATAGCTCTGCGCCACTCAGTGGGCACGAAACCTGAGGTGAGGCTATGATTAAACATGACACTTAGGTGAGGTGCCAGTTCATATTGTAGTTCATGTAGTACACAGCCCGGGATGTCATCTGGTCCCATGGATGCTGTATTCTTGGCTTTAGAGAGTGCGTTTTGTACCTGTGTGGCCGTTATTACTGGAATTTTGCAATCTTCCGGTATTGAGATGGGCCATTTAGGGGGTGAGAGGGGTGAAGTTGGCACTGAATCGATCTGCCAGGATATTGGCAATATCCTTCAGATCAGTATATTTAATGCCATTCTGTTTTAGCTCAGAGCAGATCTGAGCATTGACATTTAGATTCTTGACATAATTATAGAATGCTTTGTGGTTGTCTTTGGAATCTTTGGCAATTTTATTTTCGTAACTAGCTTTGGAGGATTTTATGAGGCATCTCAGTTTCTTACTGAGGCTAGTAAGGGAGTTTTTTGCATTCTGGGATTTTCCTCTTTTCTGCAAAAGTTTCTTCCTTTTGTTGTAAAGTTTGTTTATGGCAGGGGACCACCAGATTGGCTTCCTTTTTTTGGATGAGAGCATTTTGGTTCTATTTGGGATGTCACGATTCATGCATGAGTGGATGTGCTCGTACAGTGCCATAGTGTAGGATTCAGCAGTTGACCTTTCAGTTCCCGTCTGCATGGGTGTCATGAAGTTTGTCACTTCTGACTTGAGTAGCATGAAGTTGGCTTTAGAGAAGTTTTTTATGGTGTTTTCTTTACTGGGGGGGGGGGGGGGGATGTGGATGTTAAGGGTGATTAGCTTATGGTCAGACTTGACTAACGAGGGGGTGACCATAGGTATGGAGCATTGATTTCCCATGTTGGTAATGACCAGGTCTAGGATATTGGAGCCCCTGGTGGGACTATGGATTAGTTGATCCAGGGCATTGGAATTTATGAATTCCAAGAACTGTTGTGCAAAGGTGTTGGGACATGAGTAGTTTTCCCAGTTAATGGCAGGGTAGTTAAAATCACCCAGTATTAGGGTGTTTGGTTCTATCTTAATATTTTCCAGTATGTTTAGAAAGGTGTAGTGAGAATCTTGGGGTATGGTGGGGGATCTGTAGCAAGCTACAATTTGGATTGCAGTCTTACCTAGTGTTAGTTGCACTTGGAGAATTTCAGACACATTGTGTTGGCCAACTAGCCTGGTGGTGTGAATATCCTTGGTGAATATTGACACTCCTCCACCTTTATTTTCCCATTTTGCCATTGAATAGATTTTGTCTATCTGATAAGTAGTTTTTGAACCAGGAGATAGTAGGGGAAGTAAATGATAGGGAGTAGAGAGCATCCAGTAGTTTAGGGTGTGAGACCACGTTGAATGCTATAGAGAGTTCTGAAAGATAGCAGATATATCAATTTTGTTGTTTCTATGATGATTAACCTGATTGGTGAAGGAGAGAATGGCAGTAGTTGTACTATGGTGAGGGCAGAATCTATGTTGAGTGGAGGAGAGAAGATTGTTTGTGTTCAAGAATTGCATGACTTGCAAGTGAATGCATTTCTCTAGGAGCTTTGATAAGGGAGAAAGAATAGCTATAGGCCGATAGTTGGAAAAGTCATAAGATTTACCACCTTTGTGAAGAGGCATAATGTATATTTTCCATAGTTGTGGTACATAAGCTTCCTGAATGGACCTGTTTATTTGGATTGCGACTGGATATGATAGGGAGTCAGCTGCTATTTTTAGGAAGTCTGCTGCAAGTGCGGTAGGTTTTAGGGTGAGGAGGAGATTTTTAATTTTAGATGTACAGTGAAATAGAGAATGATGTTTGGTTGGTAGAGCTGCTTGGAGGGCTCTCTACAGTCATGGCTGGTGAGTTATTAGTGTTAGATAGTTGGCTGGATAGAGCTTGAATTGAGTTAATGAAATGACAGTTAAGCTGGGAAGCTATATCTTTGCTGTTAGTATTGGGGGAGGTAGGGGCGGGGGTAGTAATTGTGCTAGGTTTTAGTAGGGAGTTGATACTATGCCAACATTTTTGGGGGATTTTTTGAGTATTTGTTTTTGAGACCAAGGAAGTAGTTTTGTTTGTCTAGTTTAGTTTGTTTTTTGGCTAGATTCCTAAGTTGTTTATAATTTTGCTTGGTATGATCAGAGTTGTCTTGTTTCCATTGCTTCCAGGCCTTGTCTGTGCATTTTAGTAGGGCTCTTGTGTCCCTACTTAAAAATGGAGCATAGTTTGCTGTATTTTCAGTATTTTGGGATTTAGGATTTTGAGTTTTCAGGATTTTGAATTTTTAGGATTATGAATTTCAGGATTGTGATATTTCAGGATTCTGAAGTGGAACTATATATATATATATATATATATATATATATATATATATAAATACATATATATATATATATATATCTATATATATATATATATATATATATATATATATATATATATATATATATATATATTTATATTAAGGTACCATATATGGGGTATAGCATTAGATCTAGAGAGCTAGCTGCAGTGGTTTACATTTAGCAAATTCAATAAGAATACACACATTGCTATTATTCATACATGAATTTCATAACATTGGTTTTGTAATTCTTATGAAAAAATAATGCAACCACGTTTGTATATTGGATTGTAGCAGATTAATAAGCTAAAATATAAATAAGTATACGCATTATATACATCAATGGCCTGCAACCAATTAATAATTTTATTATAACCCATTCTTTTACAAGTTGGATAAAGATTGATTCAAATCTGTTCCTATAGTTGTAATGTTAAATCACCTGGGTTTAGTTAAAGTATCTTCCTTCACCAACCAAATTTCTTATAATATAGAAAATGTGATACTCTTTCCAGCCTTGTATGAAGGTTTTTAAAAATTTTTTGAGATTAGACCATACCCTTATTCATAAACCTTTAATAGCTTCTCCTTTACCTCTCAACTCTACAAATTTTTGCAGAATATCCAGATTTTTGCTTCATGTTTTTGGTCTGTTACATGTAAAAATTGTGGTTTTCTGGCAAGTCTTAGAGGATCAAAGTCAATAAATAATGACATGCATTTGAATTGCAGACTTCATATCCTTCAGAAAAATGAACACTAACAAAAATTGTGTTATTCTGGCAACATTTTCAGTTTATAAGAGCAATATTTAAAAGCTGTCTCTATTTTTTGGGCCTTTGTCCCCTCCATTATTTTAGGCTTTGTCCAGATGTCTTGCATTGAGAAGTTGAGAGGTATGGTTCTCTAAAGGTGCCATTACATGGGGAAAATTTTCTCCACAATGGAATGTTTCAAGTAATTTCATGTAATAACAAGTCATATGTCATCACTTCTACTTGGTGGTACTTTAAAAGGCTCTGTATTGTGCCCTTTGGTATTCACCTCTTTTATCAATATTTAGCATTTCACTTGTCAAATCTTAACTGCACTCTTAACATGACATCCTTTTAAAGAAGACAGGTAAACAATAAAATGATTATAAAATGCTCTGCAAAAATAGTTCAGTGTAATCATTAACTGCTTTAAAACTACCAGCATGTTTCTGGGAACCCCTCAGCCACTGAAATCTAATCAAGAGATATCAATAAAAGATCTGCATGACAGTCCTTTCAGTATTTGGATAAAGCAGTGCCTATCCCTTTATTATGACACATAAACCACAACAGCCAATGTCTTAAACCAGTTAAAAGTCTCTTATGAAATCTCTTATCTACTGAAAAGACAAAGGTGTGAAATAAAACAAATTTGAATTTCAGGGCTTGAATATCTATTACCTTTTACTGCATTACATTTCCCCCATAACTCATAAACAAAGTGCAACTTACCAAAAATGTAATGCTCTACTTTATATAAATAGCACTTTATAGGAACAATCAGTATTCAAAGCTAAATGGTTACTTATAATTGCCAGTACTACCCTTTTCCAAAATTCAGTAACTCCCAAATTACTGAATAATAAATATTACACTCTTTAGGAAACATGCTAAAGACAAAAAAATCATACTTGAATGTCGCAAGGTGACCGGCTATTGATTAAACCTTTCTTTTACCTATCTTTAGGTAAAATATCATTCCCAAAATATGCCTGTAAAGTTTGATTTCACAATTGCACAATATTAGAATCACTGCTGACTTCTTTGATTTTTAGAAGCCTACTTAAAGACCGTCCGTGCAACATTAATAAATACTTGCTTCCATGATCCTAGCTAAACTTCAAAAGCAATCATATAGTTCTTTCTACTTTCTGACAATATTTGTTCAAATGCATATGTAAATAAAATACATTTGTCCAACTTCATGTATTCTATGGCAAATAATTTTAATGGTATTGATTATCTCTGCAAAGAACAGATTTGGACTTTCATATCTTAGGCATTCATATTGTAGTGTGTGTGTGTGTGTGTGTGTGTGTGTGTGTGTTTGTGTGTGTGTGTGTGTGTGTGTGTGTGTGTGTGTGTGTGTGTGTGTGTGTGTGTGTGTGTGTGTGTGTGTGTGTGTGTGTAAATTCTGTAATAGTCATTTATAAAATGTTTGAAATTGACATTATTTTATAGCCTTCACTAGTTGTATTTGCTTGCATGCTGAAATTTGGCTCAGGTTATGACTGTAAAGGTTTTTTTAGCCATCTCACTTACTCAGTTAACAAGTGTAAACAAATAAATAAATGTATTAGAAAAGTATAAGGTGAAAATTGTGAATACAGTGCATTGTCAATAAACTCCAAGGTGATCACTAAGCCACAGAAAGGCAAACATTGTGAATGTAATAGAGGGCAAAGCAAAGTTACCTTCAGAAAGAAAAGAAATGTTCTTTAAATTTCAAAATATATAAAAATATTTGTCACAATGTTATAGATAAAAAAGTAGATAACCTATAAATGACTACAGATATGATAACTGCAGACATAATTAAACTAAATTAAATAATCATGCCCTAAGGGCACAAACAGCCTCTCTGGTCATTTTTTTATACTGAATCAAAGAAAACCTAAGTAAACCTTTATCAGTCATGTTAAATACAGTCCCCAGGATTCAATAAGTGTTTTTCTCCATGCAGGAATAGTGTAACAGCTCCTGCATGGAATATGGCCGCTGAGCGATCTAGTAAATAAGGTTGGGGATGTGCACAAGCCTGCTAGCACTATTCTTGCGCAGACTTCATTTGCTGGTGAAAACCATGCAAATGAGGTAAATTAGTGATTCAGTAAGCAGGCAGGCATCCTTGCAAGAACAGTGTGAGGTGCAGAAATCCATTTTTGCAAAATCAAAATGGAGCATGACAGCTCAAAGTAAAGCATATATTATAATCCTTAGGTATGCCAATGGCCAAATATATGGCCATTGGCATAGAAAAGTGTTGCAAAAGTATGAGAATCAAAGCTTTTTTTTTTTTTGCTGATTTTGGCCGTTTAAGCTTAGCACAGCAGGGTGCAAATGGGATTGTGGCGAAAATAAAAAAAAATGACAATTCTAAATTAAATCTGCATTTTGCCATTATAGTCTATGGCATGCAGGATCAAAACAATAACAGGTAACACTGGTTGCTAAGGAGGAAGGCTCTGGTGTAGTGGTGTAACTAGGGACTATGGCAGTGGGGTATACAAATGATCAGATTTTACTGAATCACTAAATGGGAGACCATTCCCTGGCTGCACCTAACCATGTAGGAGCTATAAGGCAGTGGTGTAAGCAGGAGGACCAACTGACATGAAAAGGGGGTGTGTCATGCTTGGTGTAAGCACATTGGAGCTCCACGGCTCCTACTTGAGCTTAGCTAAGCACAACTTTGCAAGGGGGTGAGTCTGGGGCTGTATTGACTTATTTCATGAAATGAAGAATGTGTTCATGCCCAGGGGAGGGCCATTTCTACTGCACATTGTTTACATTAGCTAAACGGTGTGCACTAGGTCAAAAAAAAACATGGAAATTGCAGAACTATTTACATTTGGGCACCAGGTTTGTGCGGTGTACCTCAGGGCTTAAAAGGGGCAGAAATGGGAAGGGAAAAAAGAAAAAAAAAGGGAAATAGCAGAATAAAAGCAATGAAGTACAAATAAAATAGCAAGCAGGTGGAATGCATCATAGCCAGCCAATCATACAGACAGCATATACAGCACAACAGTATAAACTGTCCAAACACCTTTCAGTCTAGTTTTCCCACAAACTCTGCACCATCAGTGTACATATGCAGGGGAATTTTAACCGACAAAATGTTAGGGGCTGCTGTCACTTTGATACATCGGTATGTGCTGGAGGCTGATGGCAGTGAGGAGGATAATGCTGACAACCACCCCAGGCTGAGGAGGAGAAGGAGAGTGTTCAGACCCAGGTTAACCTACCAGGGGCTACATGATCTGGAGATAAAAGAGAGCTACCGGGTGGACAGAGACATATTTCAGAAAATCATCGAGCTCTGCTGGCCTCAACTCAGACCCAGAGCCAACAGAGGGGAACCCAACCCAGTGGATACCAAGGTATGTGTAGCCTTAAGAATACTAGCTACAGGTACTTTCCAAAGACCTGCTGGGGAATCATGGGGGTCTCACAGGCATCTTTATCCAGGGTACTCCACCCAGTTCCAGGATGCCATGCTACCACATGCCAGTGAGCACATTTACTTCCCCAGTACCCATGAGGAAAGGAACAGCAATATGTGCCTCTTCATCCATGTAGCAGACTACCCAGAAGTACTGGGTGCCATAGGCTGCATCCACATCCACATCAAAGCACCACCCGATGAGCAGGGTAGGGTCTATATAAACTGCAAGGGCTTCCACTCCATCAACTGTCAGGTCATGTACAATTCCCAGGGCATTATCATGAATGTATGTGCTGGCAGCCCTGGAAGATATCAGGACTCCCACATCTGGCATTCCTCACAGCTGAATCAGGGATTTGCCAGGGGGGACATCCCATATGACTATCTGGTGGAGGATGCTGGCTATGCACTGGAGCTGTGGATGATGCCACCCATCAGAAGTGCACACACACCCACTCAAGAATGCCATAATGAGGCACATGCACAAACCAGGATCATTATAGAGCATGTGTTTGGAATGCTCAAGTCACAGTTCCACTGCCTTTACATATCTGGTGGAGCCTTGCAGTACTCTCCAGCCACATGTGCACACATGTTCATAGTATGTGCCATGCTACACAATATGATCCTGCTGCAGCAGGAACAGCATGAAGAAGGGCCTCACAGCCCCCCACCACTGCCAAAGTCCCCACAGGCACAGAGGGACTCGGAGTAGGACCCCCCCGAGCCAGCTTCTGTAGGCAGACGGACGCATACCCAGTATGGCCTGGCCTTGGCAATGAAGCAACCCATAGCACACACACTGACACTGTAGGCACCCAGAGACTGACACCTCTCTCTGACTTGCACACACAGTAAAAATGGATGACATGCACATCACACTACCTGTAACTTACCATGTATAGGCAGTGTACTGTGTGCATCCACCATAGGCAGTCCTCAAGCACTGTCCACACAACTGCCACAGGCACAAGGTAAGTCAGTCTTCTTAACAATAAATGAATGTATAAGTATGTTCTGGTAGCATATCTGTGGTATTGCTGCATGCATGCAAGAGAATAGAGTGGCCTACTGGGATAACAGCAGACAACTGACAGATATATGGGACACCAGGAAATGTCTGCTCAATACTGGCCTCCCCACACTACGCAGTAGTACCCAAGGTGGCAAGTCCCATTGCAGTAT
>NC_056738.1:141640565-141773065 GCF_019279795.1 Protopterus annectens | reverse complement strand
GCCCCATGTACAGGACTCTGACTCTGTGTGCACTACCAGCACAAGAGGCCAGACATGCATATGAGATAGCAAACACACATGCTGGTGTTTGTCAGGTTAGACTAACACAGGCTGACCTGTGTCAGGAATACATAACACAAACCTGTCATACAGTAACAGGCAAACCCTCATCAACTGCATGATGGTCAAGTGGATGTGACAGAAATGGCAGGGGTAACAGGCGCCGATAGCTGAAACTGTTGCAGTAAATGTAATTGCTATGCTGGTGAGGGACCTATTGCCAGTACTCAAGCAACCTCCTCTGTAGGTGTGACACTGTGGGCCTAAGCAACACCCAGGTGACATGTACATAGGATAGGTGGCTGTGTCAAGGGTATGTATGCAAGGTCACACTGTCTGCCACAATTGCCCCTCACACACTGTTGCATTTAAACACACCTGGTAGACATGTACATGTACAACTGTACCTTGGCTAAGAAAAGGTGACTGTTACCACTCCACCTTACCTAACATTGCTCCTGCCAGCAGGCCCACAGCCTGCAGACATACAGACACCTGTAACACAACCAGAATACAGTACATGACACTACAGTCAGCAGTAATAACAGCAATAGTGCATCATGGCTAACATGGTACATACACCTCAGTGTGTACCCATAACTACTGCCAGCAGACAGCACCTTACACAGCATGACATTGCTACACTGTACCATAGTCACCCTGTCCATCTGACCCATATGAGCATGTCTGTGCATCGATGGTATGGATAACAGGATTGTGGCACACATATCATCACATGAATAGGTTGTGGTGTTTGATTGCCAGAGGCCTATGCTGGGCCATATGGCTGACATTGTGTGTGTGTGTGTGTGTGTGTGTGTGTGTGTGTGTGTGTGTGTGTGTGTGTGTGTGTGTGTGTGTGTGTGTGTGTCTGGAGGCGTGATATCCAACTGGCCCATGCAGAGGGGCTGTGCATGTCTGATGGTAATTAGCTTGGGATAGGGATGTGTGAGTGTTCGTCTGCATACCTGCAAGCAATGTGGATGCCTGACACAGGTCTATGTTGGACAGCTGTGGACCATACATGGTAGGATATACGGTTCACCATCTCCTGGCAGGGATGCGGTAACCAGCTCTGCCAGGAGTATCACTGGCATTGCCAGGCCCAAGAACAGATGCATTACTACTCCCTGATGGTGACTGCTGTCTGCTGGATCTGTTTCCCTGATGGGACTGGTCAGGACAACGTGCATATGGCCTGTTCCAGTGTGGTGTGGACAGCACCCTCCCTCCAGTAGTGCTGTTGGTACTGCCTCAATGGGACTGTGAATGTGCATGGCCTTGTGGGCTCACAGCTGATCATGTTGATGACCTACGTCCACCTGGCCAATACATTACTCAATGTCTCACCCCACTGTCTATCCACAACATTGGCAGGATGACACATGGAATCACAACTGCAGTGGAGGTCACCACGCAGGTCAGGGAGTGCTGCATGCATGACCCTGAGCATCCGTCTGGTGTTGCAGTCAGTAAGAGCCTGTGCCTCCATGACGGACCATACCATGCACCTGGTGACTCCTGCCATGGCACTTGCAATAGGGGCTTGTTGGGCAGCAGTCCTCTGTTGAGCACCCTTATCCATCTGCATGTGTGTGACCTCACCTGCTCTCTGCCTATGGCTGGTTTCAACACTCACACTCACCATACTCAACACACTAGCCTTTCCATGCCACCAGCTTTAACCTGTCCACTATCCATGACTCCTGGGGACTGGGCATGTGTGGGCATACTGACTGTGTGTGGGGACATGGTGGGTGAAAGTGGGATGCAAAACAATGGCATGGGTCCAGGCACTGATGACCCCACCTGTGCCTCACTATGACCACCATCGTTATGGGAATCCACTAAGACACTGACATCAGGTTGTGAGGGGAAGGGGCACCAACCCCTTTGTACACCTGTGAGGAGAACACAACATATGTAAAGTAATACCCTGCAGTATTATGTTTGCTGATATATATATATATATATATATATATATATATATATACACACACACACACACACACACACACACACACACACACACACACACACACACACACACACATGCATACACACACTCCTGGTACAGTCTGACACAGCTGTGACACCTATGGGCCCTTCAGGGCAGACCATATGGTAGTTCTGCCTGCCACAATCCATCTCTATCACTGCTACTGTCCAGCCCCCAACAAAGGATGACAAATCCTACTGTGTAATGGGCCTAGTAGCAGAATGGGGGTCCACTTTATGTGCTCGAAGTCCGAGAATATTGAGTACGATAGTCTTGACACGAGTACACCGAAAGCACAAAACATCGAAAATGTAAACGCAAATCTCCATAGGTGGAGATTTCTGTTTACTTCAATGTAGTGCGATCTCGGAGTTGGTATATTTAAGTAGCAGGGGGTGTGAGGGGTGCAGCGGGGCTTGCCCCTCCTACCTACACTAGTTTAAATTCCTTTTTTTGTGTATTTTTTTTGGACTTCGATTGTTTAATAGTTCGATGCATATGGTTCGATCCATATGCATTTGAGCTATTAAACTTTCATGGTCCTAAAGTAGACCCGCAGAATGGTAATCGTGGCCAAGGCCAAGGTTATTGGAGTGAGCTATACAGTGTCACCAAGTGCATATGCACGTACTGTAAGAGCTGACTTACTGCTATACAGACCACACACTCTGACAAGGTGTAACGATATGTGATGATAACAGATGAGGGGACAGGACTATACACTATCACTGCAGTACATACACAGTTCAGACTCACAGGGATTCATTTCAGACAACATTACAGGACAGTCTGCAATACATAGCAGGACACATGTAAAGTACTAGGTTCATAGCCTCATAAGATGATACCAGGCTTTTCTCCCTGATGCCCTTATAAGCCTGGCCCAGACTTTTGCCCATGCCCTGTCCAAGCCAGTGTCTGTTTCACCTGTCCAGCTGGGACACATGCAGGATCCCAGGGGTGTCTCATCCTTTTCCAATGCAGTTGTCCAGCTTACTCTTCCAGAGGGATATACACATACTCTGCTAGACATGGGGAGGGAGTGTATTTTACAGACAGTGTATTGTGTGGGACACCACACTATCCCGCCAACAAGTACTATACATGTCACAGACCAGGTGAGGGCCTTGCATGCATGATGCATGAGTGCAATTTGTCTTACAGATATACAGAAATTTATTTATTTATTTTATTTATTTCTGTTTGTTTACCAGGAAATTCCAGCTGGAAACAGGTCCTTTTTCAGCAGATGCCTGGGGAGAAAAGCTCCACATGGCCTTGTATGCCAGACACAGGTCACCTATGATCAGTCTGTATGAGACAGGGCTTTCAGCCTACCGGCATAGGATAGGTGTTGCAGACCCTGGAATTGCCTGGACCCTGGATTTGCCTGGGCAGGAACCTCTGTGGTCTCTGCAACTGCTGCATTTGCATGGCAAGGTACATGCCAAAGGAGCCATTGTACTTGGTAATGCATCTGATGAGGGTAGAGTATAGGGATGTTGTGGCCTCCTAATTCCTGTATGACATATCCATATTTGTGAGGTGGACCATGTAGACAGCCTTCCGTACAATGGTGCCCACATGGTGGGAAACTTTCAGGTTGCTACCAACCTTGGTGCACAAGTTGCCTCACACCTGATTGCATGCTCAGTACATTATTACTGTCATACTTAGTGTGGATGACATCTGCCACAGCAGGGAGAATGATGCATCTCCTGGCATTCAGTTTGTGGTAATGCTTCTTGCGCCAGTCATTGATTGGGTGAGTGCCTCTTAGGGGATGCTCACATCAGTAGGGGAATGTAAGACAGTGGCCAGCTTGCAAGCATCTGTACACCTGGTCAGTCACAGACCACTGCTTTTGTCCTGTACCTCAGATACATATATCTCAAACAGTAGAGGCCCCCAGACCAATCCTTGGGGTACACTGCTTTGGAAAAATCTACTACTAGAGGTGGATTCCAAAACTTTGACTGAGTGAGTACTATCATTGAACCAGTTAGCTGGCCATCTGATAACATACAGGTTGTTGCCTAGCTGTGTAGGCATATGTATCCTGGTTGCCTGGGTATTATTGTGAGAGAATTGAGCTAGGTGAAGATAGGCATTGTTCACCATCTTCCCCTCATCCTTGTGTTTGTTGACCACTTCAGAGATGTCGACCAGGTTAAACAAGCTTGATCTCCCTTTGACAATACCATGCTGTGTGGGCTCAGACTTTTTGATGCTGATGATGTCCCTGTTCATAATATCCTTGATATTGCCTTCCATGCCTTTGCAGAGCAGGCTAGTTAGGCTGATATGCATATGATTGCCTGGGTCAGTGGATTGCTCCACTTTTGTGTATAGAGATGACAGTGGCTGTCATCTGCGCAGATGGGATGACACTGGTGCTCAGGCTGTGGTTGACTACAGTGTACAATGGATCTGAGAGCCCATGCCTGTGTTCATGTAGGATGCAGCCAGGGATGGTATCAGGCTTATGGAGACTTCTGTGTGTTGCCTTTGAGGGGGCATTACTGATGATGAGATGAGGGGGGCAGGTGCTGTGCATGCACATGTGTACCAATGGGGGGACAGGAGGGTGATGTTTACATTTCACCTGCCTGCAGCCAGTTGCCTATATCTATGCCATATGTGTATGTGGTGTTATTTGCCACTACTACAGATCAGATTTGTGTGTTGCCTCTGGAATTGCAGACACATGTGTGGAAGGCCTAGTGATTGGCCTTGGTGGATGTGTCCAATTTGCACTCAAATATAGCCTTAGGGTAAATCACCTATGACCTTATTTGCTTGTGCAGACCAAGGTGATGTTGCTTCCAGTAAGGCACCTGTTCCTTCTTGGCCCGTCCACCAATTATTTCCACCTATTATGGTATTTGTGTATTGCTGCTGTCCACTGCAGGCATTTACTCTACCTTGAGGAGGATGATGCTGTCCTATCAGGTATTGCTGAGACCAAACAACTATGTGGGTGCCCACATAGTATTGTGGTGTGGGCCTGGACACTGATGATAGTTCCAACAAATGGGACATTGGCTGTACAGCTACTTCTACCTGCTCTTAGGTGATTTATAGTAATTTGTGTACAGTTACTTCTGTTTGACACTGTAAAGGGTGGTGGGCAGGGGAGATGGTGACCTGAACAGTGAGGGCTATGTGGTCAGATATTACCAAGGAGGATGGCATTGTAGGAGTGCTACAGTGGCTACTCATGTTGGTTAGGACCAGGTACAGGATATTTCTACCTGTCGGAGTGTTAACTAGCTGATCCACTGCATTGCCATCAACAATGCTGAGGAATCTATGCACATCCATGTTCAGGTGGCATAGGTCATGCACACTATGGTTGAGTATCTGAAGTCACCCAGGAGCAGATTAGATGGTTGAATCCTGACAGATTCCAGCAGGTCCCAATAGGTGTGGTGGGCATGCATAGTCATGGCTGGAGGCCTGTAGCTAGTTATGATTTGAGTAATTGTTTTGTCAACTGTTAATTGCACTCGGGATGTCTCCCATGCATCATATTGTTTGGCCAGCCTGGAGGTGTGTATGTGTATGATAATGTTCAACACTCCACCTCCTGTGGCTTCGCAGCCCTCCATTTGGGGTCTAAACGTATGATGGGATGGGTGACCTGGCAAGGTTGGTGTCCTCTCCACAGCTACAAAGCAGGTGTCTGTGACTCCCCAAATGTCAGCATCCTACAGGACAAGGCACACTTGCTTTGACATGGGTTTCATGGTAAAACACCTAGCTCCTGTTAGAGCAAGACATCTGCACAAAGGCACACATCACTGGTGGGCAAAGGCATGTAAATAGTGTCATTTTATGAATCTAGCTGAAACACAGTTGCCAGCAAAGACAGTGTCGCATTCACAGCTCTGCTCTGCAGGATATGATATCTAACAGTCAAATGTATGCTAATATGTTATGACTTCAGTCTTTAATGGGTTGCCAGTGATGTGCAAGACAATACACAACTGTATGAGGCATTGACTACAAATATGAGGCAGACATGTGGTCAGTCTGCAAAACTCTGGACAGTTGTCAGGTATGAGATCAGTATATCACATACAGTTCAACACACACATCTGCACCCGTTGTGTACTATGCACATACCCTATATAAGTCTCTTACATTTGTAAGACAAGCATATGTAGCAGGGTAGCATTCACAGGTGACATATGAATAATTACAACATCCCAGGTAGCTGGCCTAGCAATGCCACACTCAGTATTGGACAACAGACACTCCAGTAGTAGTCATACATGAGCTGACCTTTGCTGGGGTGACTCAGGGGCCAGAGATGTAAACTATGTCAAAGCAGAGAGGGCAAGCTGGAATGGCCATAGGTGCCAGACAGCATCATGTGAGTCTACCAGGTCTTGTTTTGGCCTAGTGTTCAATGTCCTATTTGACAATATTGCATCTCCCCTTCTGCATTCCATTACAACCTTACATGATTGACATACCTGTTAAAGTGCAGAAGAGTTTCCTCACAACAATGCAAATGGTTAGGTTTGTGTAGTCACAGTCTTTGTGTAGATGGGTTGAGAGCTGTATTGCATAGGCAGCAGCTTGCCTTTTGTAGGTAATGCTCATGAGCAGGTGATGGCCTGTGCACCAATTGGTGTCTCCCACTTGCTATTTGCATCTAGAGCAGCTGTGTTGTCTTTCCATTAGCCAATGTCATAGCAATACAGTGCTATAATTATGTCCTTCATGTGGGCCTTGCCCCTTTTCCTTGCCTGTGTAGAGGACATTATGGAGATGTGGGGGCTACAACTTCATAGACAGTAGGTGGGAATACCTCTCAGGACAGGACATGTGGAGTCAGCCCAACAACATAGGGGACAAAGTTCCAGAATTTGGTACAGATTTTAAGTACGTAGTGCTGTTATACACATAGAGGATTGCTAGATTATCAGAGTTTGTCTGGACATACATTTTCTGTGTGACTTGACATCTGACAGTGATATGTCCTTGACATTCCTCTTGACTGTCTTGATGTCCACAGGCTGCCCAGTGGTTTGCCTGTTATGTCTGGTCTCTTCCTCAGACAATGTCTGTTTTTGTGAAATCAGTAGGATAATGTGAGGATTGTAGACAGTAAATGTTGATATCCACTGGTGTTTCAGACATCATATCCTTCAGGGATGTTATGTTACAACAAAGCCTGTAACACCAGCAACTGTTTTGGTCTGTGACATCATTATGTGAGATATGTCCCACTGTCCGGCCCCCTGTCCCCCAGGTATGCCATGCTTTGTCCAGATGTCTTGCAGTAAGAGGTTCAGAGGTATGGTATATCATTGTTTAGTGACTGCACTCCAGGAATCATCTCAGTGACTTAGCAGACTCCTGGAAGTGGTATGCGGCAGTGGCCATGAATATGATCCCACACCCTGGACATTCTGTGTAAATCTGTACAGTTGAGAGTTATGTATAGCTGGCCATTGTTAGACTGAGAAGACTGTGTAGCAGTGTTGTGTGTAAATGTTTGTTGGGCTGAGTAGGGAGAGTAGCAGATGTGAATGTCTTAGATCCTTTTTCTATCTGACTGTGCATGCTGCTACAGTTGCTGGTGGTCTATCAGGTGTATATGTTTGTAGGGGCACACTGAGAAATGTCCTGTAACACCTCAGGATTCCCAGTAGACTGTGAGTTGGGCCAGTATATATATATATATATATATATATATATATATATATATATATATATATATATATATCGGTCTAGTGTGTGAATGGCAATCAGGATATGTTGGTTCAAACAGTCATTCTACTCTAGAGTTCATTTGTGGTACTGGTATGTTGCTGTAACTGTGGTGCAAATGGTTGTGGGTGGACAGTTTTGCACCAATATCTGCTTTTCCCTACAGTTCCACCCGGGAGTGCATGATATATTTGGATATGCATGGGTAATTCCCCAGACCTGATTTTGGGTAGTGTTGTGTTGGTCTTACTGTGGCTCAGAAGGTGCTGGGTGACATGGTTGACAGCTGTCATGTTTTTTTTCTCTTCTGTTACATGACTGCGGTCATACCTCTCCACTGTCTAGATATCTACACACTGTCCAGATGTGTGGCTCATATGTTTGGTCTATTGCCCATAACAGTTGTAGGTTTCTGACAAATCACTGTGATGATGTGAGCATTGACATCAGTAAATAATGACATTCATTTGTGTTTCAGACCTGTAATCTCTCTGGAATTATATGTTACAGCAAACCATATCAGTTTAGCAGACCCCAACCATATGACAGCCATATTTCAAAGATGTCACTATTGTTTGTCCTTTATCCCCCCACTTTGTCGGGCTTTTTGCAGATGTCTTGCAATAAGAGGTTGGTTTTTATATATATATATATATATATATATATATATATATATATATATATATATATATACACATACATACATATATATATATATATATATATATATATATATATATATATATATATATATATTGGTATCTACATATACATCCACAAAAACAGTCACCAGCCGACACAGGTTCCTGAGTTCTAAATAAATTCAAAAGCAAACAATGATAAAAACACAAAAGAACTCAAGTATGACCAAGGTTTCCAGTTTCAGTTGAAGATTTAATGTTAAAATATAAGCACTTTTGCAGGAAGACCTCCTTCATCAGATGCTAATAAATACAACTAAAATGTGCCTATTTATGCAACCTCTAACAAATACAAGTAGTCACATGATACAAATTAAGTGATAACAATTAACTTCATAGGGTTTAACTTGAACTCACTAACCTACTAAGTGAAGTAAATGCACTCAAATATACACTGCTGTTTGTAAAAAGCACTTATGAAAAATGTATAAAACACACATATATATGTAAAAACATATATATGTGTGTGTGTGTGTGTGTGTGTGTGTATATATATATATATATATATATATATATATATATATATATATATATATATATATATATATATATATCCACAACAAAAAGCAAAAGACAACAGGAGGGTGCTGCACAAAAAACAAATCCCAAACACAGAAAATGCCAATAAATAAATGTTTTATCTTTTTATATGGAGTCTCATTTGAGAGATTAACAGCATTTAATATGCTACCTGCCCTGGCTGTGGAATACGTATTGGCATTTTCTGTGTTTTTTATATATATATATATATATATATATATATATATATATATATATATATATAAAACACAATTATTTAAATGCAACTTTGAAATTTAACACTTATACATCTATAAAAGAATATATATGAAAATATGTAAAGAATATATATAAGTAAACACACTTCATTGGTGAGACAGCTGAGAGAGAAAAATACTATCTAAACAAGGGTCTGGATTTTAACTTAGGTTTAAGGGGCACATATTCATTTAAACCATGCCCTGAGTCTCCCCTAAGTCTAATAATCCATCTGGCCTCTAACTGCTCGGTCATATTACATATACCCCCCCCCCCGATATTATCAAGAATTCTACCTATGGCCATAAACTTAAAAGTATGTTCAGAGTTAGTACTGATAACATGCTTGGCCAAAGCACTGGTTTTATTTTTCCTACTGATATAGTAAATGTGTTCTCTAATCCTTTTTTTGAAAGGTCTGTCTGTTTTGCCTATATAGAATTTTTTACATTAGAGGCAATAGGCTAATTTAACTATATGTTGGCTTTCACATGTGGCTTGCACCTGAAAATGAAACATTCTATTTTGATCTGGATGTTCAAAGCTAGCTGTGTTATCAATATATTTACAATAGTTGCATTTACCACATGGGTATGTTCCAACTATTCTATTTGAATGAAAAGTACTCCTAGAATAGCATAGCTGCCTTTTGAGGGACTTCACTTTCCTAAATAAAAACTTAGGCTCAGCATCTATTAGTTCACAAATATCCCTGTCTGTGGTAAGGACACCCCAATGCCTCCTCACTATATCCATATAGGAAGAAGGGTTTACATCATAAGCTCGAAAGCTGATAACTCCGAAGCACATAACTCCAAACTTCAAACCTCAACGTTCACAAATGTCGAACTGTAGAACGGAGATCGCAATAGAGTGCAGGAAGGGAAGATTTCCCTTTACTGCACTGTAGTGCAATCTCGGAGTTGGTATATTTAAGTAGCGGGGGGTGAGGGGGGCTTGCCCTCCTGCATAGAGTGTATTTTGGGGGGGTAATTAGTGGTTTATTTGGCAGATTCGATGTTGCTAGCTTCTGAGGTTTGAGTTATCATCTTTCGATCATCTGATATAGACCATAGGAAGAAACATTGTTTGAATTGTATAAAGGAACCTTAAGTTTCATGCTAGATGTCTTTCTGTAGGCTTGTTCACCTCTGTAGTTGTGTTTAAAAAAATAAGGCTTGGCTACTGTTCCCTTCAATCCTGTCATCTCATTAACATTAATTAGGACATCTGCCTCAGTATATCCTCTCTCTGTCAGTTCTTGGCTCAATACCTTGACCTGCTGCTGAAAATCTTCTTCACGTACATTAAGTCTTGAGGCTCTGAACACCTGATTATGCTAACACATTCCTAAAAATGTATGAGTTCTTTTGTGTTTTTATCATCTACATATACATATATATGTATATAAGAGTACTACGGATATATATTTTTCCCTTATGTTAAACGACTGTCATGCATGATATGTTTGTTAAAACATTGCAAACTCCTGCAGCTCAGATGATGTAGAGGTATGGTGCTGTGATTATAGTGCACAGTGTCTTAGGTTCCAAACTTAGAGGTGCTGACTTTTTTCATTAATGTTAAATGACCAGAATGAATGATATGTTTGTAAAAACATTACAAATTCCCACAGCTCAGGTAGTGTAGAGGTATGTTGATGTGATTGTAATGCACAGCATCCTGGCTTCAAGACTTGGCAGGGCTGATTATTTTGTTGCTGGGCAGAGCAAGGGCTGATGGAGATAGAGTGATTAAGGCACATTTAAGCAGCTGTAAACGGGTTTGTGCAGTTTTGCGTGGATCTAAGCGATGCTAACAGACGGTTAAGCCTTCTTAGCTTCACTTAGCACCGCTTACACCTGCGCTAATTTTAATTAAAGAAAAGAAAAAAGGGTGATAGGAAAGTGGTGAAATGGGGCAAGCAGAGGGTAAAACATTACGAAAACCAGCTAGGAATGTGCAGAATGGGTGTAGGAAAGGACCATAGCACATTTCTTCTGCAGCAACAGCTGTGGATAATGTGTAGAATATGGAACTTACAGCCTCACACCCCAGAGAGAGGGGTGTTGGTGACAGACATTTGGAGAATAACGTGTAGGTAGATTGATTAATTTCACTGTACATGGGGGCAAAATGTATAGCTATGTATGGGGCAATTATTTTTTTGCAGGACAGATGCCCTTTTTTTATGTGAGAGTGGGATGTTGGGGAAGGGCTATGGGTATGTTTGGGGGGGTAGATTGGGTAGGATAGTTAGCATTTGCAGACAGACAAGACACACAAGACAGCAGATAGGGGTGTAAACACCTTGGACGGGGAGGGTGGTTGAGAATCAGAGGCCCATGAGCCCCCAAATGGATACAGTGGGACTGAGGTCCCACCCATGGGCAGTCACCATTGCATCTTCAAGGCCCCGAAGGTGGCTGTGCTGGGGGCTGGACAAGAAGGGGAGCCTGCCCTTCCAGGTGTGCCAGGTTGCCCTCCATCTGGCACAGCTGCCCACCCAACTCTGAGCGGATGACGCTGTGCACCATACCCCGGAATTGTCAGTAGGTGACAGGCTCCTCTCCGGGCCAGCACTGGGAGAGGGGAATGGATCCCATTCCCTGAGGCAGTTCCACCTGAAGGTGGTGCAGGACCAGCAGAGGAGGATGTTACGGGTTGGGTCCCAGACATGCTGGGGCCCCGTGCCATGGCAAGATGGGGTTGGATAGGCGGATCCAACAGTATTGGCCTTCCCAAATGTGCTATGGTGTTGTGGTTTTCCAGGATATATTGGTTAGTCATGACAAAACACATTTCAAAATGAGTTATAACAGCATGCATGGGTGTTCCCATTAACCCAAACCAACAGATTTTAAACAGTTGCATAGCAAACAGAACACATGCATAAATGGAACAACAGTAAGCATTTTAACAGCATGCAAGTTACATTGACGGTGACAGGCCATCAATAATGGTATTTGAAGAAGGTATGTTAATATGCAACCAATGAAATATATGAACAATAATAGAACACATGTCCCAACAGTAGTTTTTGAGAACAACATATCCGTAGTATATGGATAATAATTTTAGATTGCCTTTTGAATCATTAGCATTATCTGAAGAGGAACCCATTCTTGATGAAGGAATGTCAGTCAAAGGTCCATATCTTGACCATAATAAGGCATTTAAGATTAGTCCAAGTAAGTGAATAACTGGCAAATTTGAAAACATTAACTGTCAATCTATACATAATTCAGTCTGTAAAACACTGGTTAAGCAGCAGGACACACCAGGTCAGGGTGGGAGTTACTTATCTATCCTAGTGGGGGTTACCACTAGTGCTCCACAGGGCTTTGCACTTTGGCTACTCAAATTGTGTTATTTTCATTTGCAAATGTGAGAAATTAGATTTGGATAAACAAATACCCTGCATGACTTCAAAGTGGGTAACAATTACTTTAATAAAAGATTAAAAAAAAATTCAGCTTCATCTACAAAAATATGTACATTGTACAGCTGTGATAGCCTCACACTTAATATCAATAAATGCAGTGTCCTTACAAAACAAATGGCCAAAAAAAAAAAAAAAATACACACACAATCATTAAAGATCTCAGGACAATTATAGACAACAGTTTAAAAATTGTCTAGTGTGCAGCTGGGCAAAAAGAGAAAAGTAAATTCTACAGCCCATCTAATTCTGTAAGTATGTCTATGGACTCCAGAGAGATCATTACATGACTTTATACCTCACTGATCTGACCTACTATCAAATTCACTACTGTTTTTTGTAGTCTTTGATATGTCACTTGAAGAAATGTGAAAAGGTATAGTGATTCCTTACTAAAAAACTGATAGCAATGGAAAATATGAAATATTCAGAGAGGCTTCAGTGAATGTCGTTATAGTCTACCTCTTACCTGTTACTTAGAGGTGGTCTCAGGCTATTCATTGAGGTAATGTTTGATCTGATTACATTGTTCTGTTTTAAAGTTTGTGCATGAAATGTACCACTGGGAGAGTGAAGGGGAATCTAATAAAAAAATAAATATCAGTAATAGAACAAAAAGTGGCAAATAAACAGTACACATCATCTTCCATCTATACCGAATAATAATTCCTTATAATAAAATAAAGATAGCCATTAATTCTTCAAACGCATGAGCGCATGCAGTCGTGTATACACACACACACACACACACACACACACACACAAAAACACGTGTGTGTGTGTGTGTGTGTGTGTGTGTGTGTGTGTGTGTGTGTGTGTGTGTGTGTGTGTGTGTGTAGATGGGTGCATGGCGTTTAATTTTAAAGGCATAATATCTAAACTCAGGTGATCAAACACAACTAGTCTAAACTCACTTCATTCATCCAAGTATAACTAAAAAAAAAAAATCAAACAAGCACAATTCTATTTTTGCAGAGAGCAAAGAGAAAAACCCTGGAGGTGCACCACCAGCTTATAAAATACTTATAAATCTTTAAACAAACTCATACCAAAGATCAACAACTACTAAATGTTCCTTATTATCATAGTTATAGCTGGAAAATGTACTAAAGGTTATCATTAGATCAGATGTGGTTAGTTCTTTTTGATCACTTGGGATTAAACAAGGTGATAGACCACTTGCATGACAACCATATATAGATGTTTACCTAAATGAAACAAAACAGCAAAAAGTCAATATGAAAAAGTCTCCCAAAAATAACTGAAAAGCAAACATTGACCTCCCACTGCACATTCTCCAAGACATGATCTCAGAACATGCAAATAAAAAACTGTGTTATACCCATCTTTTCTCTGTTCAGCTGTTTTTTTCTCGGAAGTTGCTCTCATGATTGGAGTTGCATTATCCCACTGTCATCACATACCGTAATATCAGGGTTCCCGGCGTTGTGGTTAAAGTACACTTTTTTTGAGTGCTTGTTATTCGAATCTAATATGCACATCGAAAGGAAAGTACATTGAACCCCTTGTTTTAGTGAGGTCTCAAAATACAGTGGTATGGGAGTTTTATCCTTTCTCTTTTATTGTGCAATCTCAGAGTTAGTATATTTAGTTTATCTGGGATTTAGGGGATACGGGGAAGTTGCTCCTGCAAAAAAGAAGAAAAAAGTGATTTGTTTTTGTTTTTTGAGAAGCCTGTCTTTTTGGTGTATTTTGCCTCTATCCAGATGAGGAACCTCTTCTATTTAGCAGTAATAAATATGAGGACTTGGGTGTGTTATCATGATTTCAGTCATGTCATCCGACATCCAAAAGAATAGATTTAACAGTATCAGGAAATCTAAACCAGGATCTATGACCTGAGGTGGATCCATGTGTCACTGACATGAAATTAACTTTTTTGGCTTGTACCAGTAGGGTTTGTGACCTAAATGCTTAAAATTACATTTTTCTTTCCCCCCATGGGTTTAAAAAATATGGCTTGCCCTTTAATCTCTGACATTTTGAGATTATAGACATCTAATCCTGGGAATAGAAAGGTGTATAGGAATATCCTCTATGACAGGAGAGGAAGACTGCATTTACCACTAATTCCTCCATCTTGTCTTGTACTGAGTGTTTGAGGACTGGGACTACATTTTCCAATATGTAAAACAGGACATTCTCCTAGAAGACTCAGAATAACCCAGAAGATAATTAAACTGTAGACCTGAAATAGAAGAATATCACTTTACAGTATGTACAAAACGTCACAGTTCACACTGGCATTGATAATTTTAGCAAGACAAGATTGTCATGCTGGAATGAAATGTGATCTGTTTGTACTGCCCCAAACTCTAATGGAAAATAAATGTTAAACTAAATGTCGTGTCATTGTAAAATCTATATCTCTAAGTTTCTGTTTGGAGCATATCTTGAATGCTAAAATAAACCCAATAATAATCAGTGCCATTAGTGCCTCATGGTGTATCTTAGCTGTACTGCTGTTTGGGAAGGCAGTCTTGAAAAGTTTCAGCTCCTTACCAAAGGCTGGTTACTGCTTTCAAATAATGGCTCCTGAGGTGTTTCAAAATAAAAAAAACTCAGCAATTAATTCAACAGTTTTGAGACATATATTCAATAAACAGACATTATGCAAACTTAAATAATGCTCTTAACTGTCCCATAAATGATGTATTATTAAATGCCAAGAGAATTAATTAAAATTGATGAAGAAACTGCCATACACTTTTTAAGAGATATTTCTGTTAATTGTGTTCTTAAAGCATGGGCCATGGCCTGTACTAAGCTGGTACTATATATAAATAGTAACAAGTATGCAGCAAAAGGAATTTTTTGTAATAGTCTTAGTACTGGTGCCGGAGACCTTGTAACTTACCATTTGGCATCATTCCCCACGAGGGAGTTTCTGACCTGCTACGATAAGTTTTTAGTAATTGTTTAGTGTAGCAATTTTGCATAGAAATGCAGTCTTAGGGAAATGACTTCTGTGGTTAGTACTGACTAGGTGATTTTAGTGCCCTTTGCAGATTCATTGCCAGTACTCATGAAATCCAGTAATACTCCACTTATGCTGACTGCAGCTTGTTTGATGATGTATTTAAGTAGGCATTTAAAAAAAAAACAGAAACAAGCATCAAAGTTTCTATCTTGTTTTCAGTGACCAGCTATGAGGTTAAAACAAATCTAATGCAAGATAAGTTGATAACTCAGGAAGACAAAGCTATAAAAAAAGTACTTGAGGGTAACCTGGGTATCAGAGAAAGTGCAAGCCTGAGCTCTGTCTCATTAATGAAAGACCAGCTGGCTAAATGGATGTGGTTTTCTGCAGACCTAATTCGAAGTCTACATGTTAGGTGTGTGTAGTCCATCCAAATATCTGAGGAAAAGATAGCTCAAATTAGAATTGTCTACCCTTAAATAGAAACGTCTGTGTGAGCTCTAAAAACATATGGAAATCCATATAATCACAGATCAAGTTGTCTGGACTGCAATGATTATCCCTTGGCAACCTAGCAGAAAAGTGTGCAATGTAGCCCAGTAATTACAGTGTGCAAGCTGAGGGTGCATGTTTTGACTTGCATGTTCTACATACCTTAAAATAATATCAGTGAGGGTCAGCAAGACATATTTGGATCTGCAAGAGGTTCTGGCTTACACTGAGGTGGAATAGATTCAGGCTGAAACAAGTTTTCAAGCTAGTGGTTTGAGGAAAAATAACATTGCCCTGGATTTAACTAAGGGAAAAGCTATTGTGTTGGCTTCTTTTCCAATATTTAAACAGAAAATGGTTATGCATGAGAAACCTGGCAAAGCACTGCCGTGAGAACTGACTGAAGGACTTGTGGAGCTGCACAGTTGAAGGAATGTTGAAGGACTAAAATGAAAGAATGCATTGGGATTGTTAGGTATTGACACAGGAGGATCTTGTATTAAATATGAGAATGTAATAGCACTATTAGGTCTTTATTCTTGGATTATTAAAAATGAAGTTCTATTTTAATGTTTTCCTGATAACTGATTTAGGTCTACTCACTGTCATTATCAGTGTCGTATGGGTTGGTGGCTTTTATTTCCTTTAGAAATCCCATACTGTCTTTTTCCAAAAATTCACATAACCCTTCATGTCCTGTGGTAATTTTAGTTACATTATCAAACAGAATATAGCTTTAGAAGGGATAATTGCTATAAACTTGCTTCATTGACTGACTGACTGACTGACTGACTGAGATGGGAGGAACAGACTATTCAAAAGGAATATGGCTTGACAGATTTACAGACGATGTTGGACAGCTCCATGAAACAAGATATTCCTGCCTCATCTGGCATTTCATGCAGAGCAAGATGACATTTATCCTGAAGACTGATTAAATGGAGAGACTATAAGCTGACTGTGTGAGTGTTGAACCATACAGTGACTTTGTTAGGGTCCTCACTGTACTGTTTAGTGAACAGATTGCAGAAACTGCATATTTGTATTGTCTGTTATTAGAATATTATTTATTTTTATTAAATTTGACTTTACAGTACATCCAGTTCTTGGGGGGCGGGGGCTGAAGTAGGATATATGGCCTACACAATGGAAGTAGTTAATTGCAGTTATATTGTTTGCTTGTATATATCTGTTAACGTAGAGCTGAGCAAGTTGTTGCAGTGGACTTGGAGGTACCTAATTGTTTTAATGTCTTATGTTTTAATGCCTGTGTTATTATGACTGCCCAGAACATAGGCACTTTGTTCTACTGTTTCAAAAATTCCTTCACATTTTAAATTTATGAGAATTTTTGAACATTCTTTTATTTTGCTACAACAAATTACCTTCCTGACGTTTGCCATTTCTGTGGGGTGGATATGCTCAAGAAGAGATACGTTTTTGCATCAGTGACTACTTAGTGGTATTTATTTGAATATTGCCTGTTGGAATGCCAGTAGATTAATCTACACTATTAAAAGAAATAGGGTCCTGTAATACCTTCAACAGCACAGTACTGAAATAATTGCTCTTCAAGAGATGCAGCTCACACAGGAGAAACACTGAGAAATATTTAGAGGATGGATAGAATATAAGGTCAGCTTCTACATTTAAGGGGACAGGAGAATCATGGAAATTACACTTCTTAACAGCTCTTGTCCATTTGTTTTAATAACAACTTTAACTGGCCTACTTGGTCATTTTTCTTTAGGGATAAAGGGTCCTTTTGAAGGGGTCAAATGCACCATCCATCCACAACCCATATTCCCATTTTTGCATATGGGGTAGGGGTGTTACTTTAACAGTGACAATCATCTGGAGCTAAGGTTTACACCATTGGGCGGCTAGCCCTGCTTCTATTGCTGCTGTAATGAATTCTTACACAACACACACTCACACGTACACTCATACCTATGACCAGTTTACAGTGTCCAATCCACCTACTGCATGTCATTGGAATGTGGGAGGGAACCAGAGCACCGACAGGAAACCTGTGCAAACACAAGGAGGACATGCAGACTCCACACAGAAGGCTCCCCAGCCAAGGATCAAACCGGGAAACTTCTTGCTTTGAGGCAACAATACTATCCATTGCACGCAACAAAACTATACACTGCATTACAGGCCCATATAATTTCAGCAAATTACTACATTGCCGAACAGCACAGCATTGAAAATGCAGTCCATCAAACCCCCACACCCCCCCCCCCGCTAACTATTTATACCAACTCTGAGATAGCACTACAATGGGGAAAAGGGCAAATTTCCTGATTCCAGCATAATGTGATCTCAGTCTGAATGGTTTGATGGACTGCATTTGCGATGCAGTGCCGTTTGGCGATGTGGCCGTTCACTGAAATGTTATAGAGCCGCTGTACTGTACCGCCCCCAAATCCACCATAGTTTAGATGTATAAATTGCAGGCTTTAATCTTAAAAGATGTAAGGATATCATGGCCTGGTTGTTGAATTTTCAGGAGGATCTTTATTTATTTTTAGGTGGGGTAGAAATGTTGTCACAAGTAGCTCTGACAAGTCGGATGGCCCAATGCGGTTTAAACTCCCTGGGATAGGAAATATATTGCTCTGTTTTGTATGGAAGTTTTGCATTTGAGGGATGTGAATTCATTACCAACAGATGATCCCAAATGTTCTTTTTATTAACCTAGATTTATCATGCACTCTAGTTTGGATAGGGCAAATGTTACACTTGAGTAAAGTCACTTAATTAATGAATCACTCACTCTTCACATAGCAGCCTTGGACCATGTACAAAATGAGATATTGACTTTTCATATGACAGGAAAAATAAATGACTGACATTAAGGAATTTCAACATATTATTTGAAGCAGGAGGACTTTATAATTAGTGTAGTAAGCTAATTCAGTCACACCCCACTCTTCCATGGGGGAGATGGCTTACTTGAACTCTAGAACTTCCCAGAGTTTTAGACTTGTAACAAAGATCGACAAGTGTCTCATAGCATTATAGCTGAGCTGTGCTCTTTATCGGTGAAGAGAAAGCCTGGGAATCCATTAAAGATTCTAGTCTTCTGTAATCACTATGATAAATTTTGTAATATAGATCTTCATCCTTACCAAAAAAACAAGATCACATAATTCAGTTTTTGGGCAATTAGATGTGTTCTAATTGTCTCTACAGTGAGTTGCAAACTTAATCACACCAGTCACACCTGTCTCTGCAGTCAAAGTAAAATCAATTATAAAATGTCAAGTAATAGAGAAAATTCCAGGAAGGGATGGTCAACCATTGGATTTCTGATTAAAGTATAAGGTTAGAGTGATAAATCTTAGGGTTTGACTGTATAACATATTCTATTAGAAAGGTAAGTTCATATCTAATGGAACAACTCTGTGGTGGCTGCAATATGAAAGGAGGGGAAGTATCTGTGTCTGATGGCCTCCTATAGATTTGTATCATTTGTCATGGTTACAAAGTCTTTATGTCTTTGCTAGCATCCATAGGTATGTATCTAACCTGATATGACTGCACTACTGTTGGTTTGTGGAGGTTGACAGACTTTTGATAATATCATGAAAAATTTTCATTTAATGAAACTTGCACAGGAAACATGTAAACCACTGACCTTGGTAAGACTGCATGCTGATTTGAAATTCTGTTAAGCAGACTGGCCATTCTAAATAAAGTTTTAGGAAGTTAGGCCAAGAGTGTAGCTAGGCATACTCATTGTACTCAAGTGAGTACACTTTTCCAAGAATCTGTCAGAAACTTTATAGCTCAAACAGTGCATAATGTTTAGAACTGCCTGAATGATTTTCTACTGTGCTGTGCTATCCAAAACATGCTTTCCTAAGAAGAATGTACTTCAGAAATAGCCTTTTTATGTTTACAAGTGACAGCAATTGAAAATAAAGTGTCTTTTTCTGATGTGTATAGGGGCAGCATTTTGAGAGTTGAGTAAATTTTTTTAAATTGTAGGTGAGTGGTGGGGGGCTACAGCATAATGTCTGAGTACAAAATATGCATTTCTGACAAGAGCTCTGAGTTAGGCTACTGTAGGGCTTTATCTTATTGATTTTAGAAATCTATAACGCATTTGATGCAGCAGTTGAGAAGCATATGGTGCTTTCGCATTCCCTTTTTTTAACCAGGGGACAAATGTAGGGCTACCTTATTTCCATCATATTATTTTCTCTATATTTAGAGCTCTGGCAGCTCTAATGAGGAAATTCAATATCAGGGGGTGGGTATACATTTAGGTATATGGGGGTAAAGATTTTTTTATATGTGGTTTTATATGTGGATATTTTAGTATATCTTTGACTACTTACAAAGATCTGGCTACACTTTACAAAAATCTGTAAACTCCAGAATTATTTCTGGATGCAGGAAAAATATGGCTAAGCCTAAAGCTATAGCAATTACTTTTCACCCTATCCCTAAACTGAGCCAGGACTATCAGCAACTTTGGGATAGCCATTGCTTCAAGTATTTCATTTGGCTCTATGCTGGTACTTAAAGACAATAAAATGTACACTGAAATGTTGAAATACATTAAAGAGAATGTTAGATGGTGGAAAGACAATCATTTTGGAGTTAGACCGATGTGTTCAAGCCATAAACATTTAGTTACCACATTTAATTTATGTTTTTGGGCTTTGCTGACAGAACCTCCATATTTATTCTTGAAGGCTATGAAAAAATATAACTGATTTTGTGCTGGAAAGAGACAAACTCAGAGTAGCTTAGGATAAAGCAACCCTTGCAAAGGGTGGTGTTTGGGGGACCCATATCAATACCTGTACTTTGATACCAGTCAAATGAAAATGTTATACTTTAATGAATGCAGGAATGGAATTATAAAGCTACCTGGAAATTATCCCTAGAGAATTTAGGATTAATGTGGATGAATTTAACAGACACCCTCAATAAAATAAAGCTTACATAGCTTCTATGTCATTTGGTGAAATTTGTGTATGCATATTTAAAAAATGTTGTGAGTTGGGGTAGATCACTGTGTCCTACTGGGTATATTAATGAAATACTTTAAGTAGAAGTAAGGCATGGGCATCTTAACTAGTTTCCTTTTTGGAAACCAACTAAGATCTGGAGGTTAGACTAGGAGTCTGTATGGACAAAATGTGTACCAAATATTTTGGCTGTGAAATGTGCCAGAGTGGTCACAACAGCAAAGCAATTGAAGGTAGTTGATAAGGTCAATTAATATTAACTTAAGTTGGACATACTTTTATTTCCAACCAGGGAAGAAAAAAACACCCCTAAAAGGAGAAACTAGAAAGACTCACAAGACAAAAAGAGACCTGGAAAGAAACTCTGTAAGTAAGTTAAAACTCTTCTGGTCTCGCCTAGTTGAGAATGGCATTTTGGAAAGAGTGGTGGTCTATCTGTCGGATTTTCAGGCAGGATATCAAGTCTCAGAAATTTAAGATATTTCCACAAAGGTCCCTCCTTCAGAACTTGTATATTCCAACTAGACTGAAACATATTTTTCTATGAGCATCTAACCTCTGGTGGAGATGTACAGCTTCAACAATGGATAAATTAATTCATATTTTCTGGAGTTATGCAGCACAGAATGATTTTATGCAAGGATCCATGTTCTGATGGAGGCTATCACACCATAACTCAACTTGTACAAAAAAAATGTTCTTTCTGGAACCAGACCAGAATAAATATGTATTGCAGAGTGAGAGGAAGCTATTGTTTGCAATGTTATTAATTGTGAGAAAATCTACTACTAGGAGGTTGAAGTCTAAAGAGATCCTCTTTGTTAATGAAGTAATAAAATGCTGAAAGGTATTTCTAGCTTTGAAGTAAAGTCTTTCTCTGAGAAGACACAGAGAAAATACTTGTAAAGATGTACATTGACAGATTCTGGAGTATTGGGAGGGTAGCTGATCTGGTTAGTAAATAGTGAGATTGAGAATACAACACAATTCAAATAAGTACATGGGAGCTCTAGGAGCTCTACAGTGAGGTTGTCCTTAAAGTATACACAGGACATCAGTAGGGTAAGGGAAGTTTTTTTCTAGGAACTGGGGAATTTTGATGGTTGATCCACAGTTGAGGGAGCTTGTAGGAGAGAAACCCCAATTTTTGTACATAAATAGAATGAATTTACAGAGATTATTGTGTTACCCTAGGAACTCGAGCGGGAGTGCTGATAACCAGTTGGTGACAGGCAGATTCCCATGTAATAGTTGTAATTTTTGTGAATTCTTGAATAGTGATCCACATTTCATACATCCTGTCACATACAAATGTTATAGGTTTAATGTTAAAGCTACTTGTAGTACACAATGGGTCTATATTATAATAGCAAAAATCCTTTTAAGCGAATGCGAAAACACTGACACGTATTGCGTGAACCGCGATTACGCCTTACATACTAAACCGTGAAATTCAAAAAGTTGAAGTGTCATGGTTGGCCCGTCTGTAGTACAGCTCCATAAGGTAAGTGTGCGATAGTTATGGACCTTAGGGTTAGGGTGTGGGTTAAGGTAAGTGCATAGATAGGTAATGTATGTAAGGTTTAGTGTAGGGTTAGAATTAGGGTTTTGTTAAATGTATGTATGTGGATTATTTGTTTTGTTTTGGTATATCACTGTAGGGTAAGTGTGCGATAGTTATGGACCTTAGGGTTAGGGTGCGGGTTAAGGTAAGTGCATAGATAGTAATGTATGTAAGGTTTAGTGTGGGTTTAGAAGTAGGGGTTTGGTGCTTTACTTTAGGGTTAGAAGTAGGGTTTTGGTTAGTGTATGTATGTGGTTTATTTATTTTGTTTGGGTAGGCAGTATGCAGTGGGAGGTGGAGTTGGCCGACTATGGGGATTCGACTTTTTGTATTTCGCGGTTTAGTACATTCGGTATATTTGCGGTTCGCACAATATGTGTCGGTGTTTTCGGATTCGCTTCAAAGGATTTTCGCTAATATAATATAGACCCGTACACAACATGTTATATATTTAGCCAAATGCATGGCTTGTCCTGCATTTTATGTAGGCAAAACCGACAGGCAGCTGCGAGAGAGGATTAGGGAACACCTATATAATATACGGATACAATCTACAAACAATGCCCTCTCTAAACATGTTTTAGTTACAACTGACCAACACATTTTCAGGTTTCAGGTACTGCAAGTTAATAAACCTAGCATCAGAGGTGGAGATGTACGGAACTATACTGAAAGAATTGAACTTAGGTGGATCATTAAGTTAAGGGCAGATCGCAGACCTGGACTTAATGACAAAATTCCAGTTAAGCCTATCCTAAAAAATAGGAGGCTAACTGTCAGGTAAATGTGATGTTATAAAGGTATAGTGATTTATTCACGTCTTTTATTACCATTATTCATTTTATTAATTATTGTCTTGTAAGTTATTTGATTTTTAATATATTAAACATTTTTAAATATTTTCATGTTCTTAGATATGTTAGGGTTAGTTTTGTTGATTTAGCAATATAAATATTATTTATTTTGTTTAGTATCTTTTGTATGTATAATTCCTTTAATTCAATTAAAGGAAATGAGGTCATATTCTTAATTGGTATATATTAAGTGCTGTTTTATGATTATGTATTAAGGTCTGAGGAAGCCCAAAAGGGTGAAAGCGCTTACCTACTTATTCTGCAATAAATTATTTGCATTTTTACGAAGTTTCAACATGTTGGATTAACTATATTAAGACTGTTTTCTAACATCCTTGGTGCTAACACAGCTGACAACTGCTCATGTGGATTTATTTGATCAGCCTTGGGTTGCTCCTGTCCTTTTCGATTTTGGTTTTACAAGTTTTTATAAGTGATAGGAGCATTTACTCACTGGTCGCAATTGTTTCATTTCTCTTCTTTTTCTTTATTGACAAAAGATTGACATGACCCTAGGTATGACCTCAAATGGATAGTGTCAATATCAAGAATAAGAAGTTTCTGTTGTTAAAAAAGTACTCCTGATCTGGGCATTTTCTATTTTGTAAACATTTTCTTTTCTTATGACATTGCTGCTGCTCATTCTTATGATTAATGGCTCTGATCAGCTGTTACGCAAGCTGAATATTGGTTTGAGGATTAGTATGTATATTAAAGTTAATTTTGCTTGTCAGCACTGTGCTAAACATAGAATTTGTTTGAATATTATTTTTTTATTAAAAATGTATTTAATTAACTAATTAATGGTTCTGTTTATGCTTGTCTGTTTGCAATGAAATTGTACAGGCCAAGCTGGTAATCAGATAGAGAGAGAGGGGAGAGAGAGACAGAGAAAGAGAAGCATTAATGTTTATAATGTCAGTTAAGCATACTAGTCCATGAAGGAGCTGATAGCGTACTTGGAAAGAGAGCTACAGATATTACTCCAAGCTAGCCTGGTGGTCAGGAAAATGTTGCATGATGTGGTCTGTTGGATGCATATTTTTGGATATGTCAAATATGCCCTGTTCTGTTAACCAGTGGTTAGAACAAGTGTGGACAGGTCATGTTGGATGGAAAGTAGGGGTAGCCAGGAAGAATATATGGGGTCTCGTCAGTAGCAATTAAATACCAACATGGTAGTTTTATGAAACTAGTCCAAGATACAGGAGTCTTGAGAAGTGCATAACAAAGAGGGTTATGATGTTTCTGACCATAACTAACTTATAAATTGTTTGAGACAGGGATGTTAAGAAATTCACCTTGACAGCAGGGTGAAGGAAATCACAATATGTTAAGAACACATACATAGTTAGTATCAGACACTCAATCCTAATTCTTTGTACAGGCAGCTTTATCTGCTACTTCTACTTAAGTGGTTACAAAAATGCTTTAGAGGTTGTTCTGTGGTGGCAGCCATTATGCTATAGTGTAAAGCTAATTTAATAATGCTGAAAGGTGTTTAACAAAACTTGGGTGAGCACCTTTCTTATGTCAGAAAGATGTGTAATAAAGATTTATTTTTCTAAATTCAGAGTATAATCATAGTGCAACTATGTACTATAAAGTTATCTTTTCTGATGTTACAAAAGTACATAATAAGCTAATCTTTTTACCAAACATAATCCCTGCACTTCATGCATTACAAAATGATTACTGCTAACAGACGCACTGTGCAGAAACTGCTATGGCCAGTCAACAAAAGTTTTATGATACCAGAGTTGGTATTTCCTCCATAACGGCACAATATGGTAACATGCAGCTTTCTTTTTATTTATGCAGACCCATTAGATTATATGATCATGGCTTATTTATTAGTTTTCATTTATTTATTTATTTCCCTTATAGTATTTATTTGTTTATTTCATTAGCATTTATTTATATAATTCTCCTCCATAGTTTTTTCTTATTTCTTTAAATTCTTTTTTCTTTTTTATTTTTCACCCATTCAACAGGAGCTGCATAATATCACTGACATCTAGCATTGATGACATAGTAGGTCAAACCGATTATGATCCAGGTTAATTTAGTTCAGATAGAAGTCTGAGTGGTGGAGAATTCAGCAAGGGAAAGCTTTCAACTGTCCCTGATTTTGCAGAACATCCCTGATTTTGCATGATATTTTTGCCTCACCACTTGTAAAATGTTTGATTTGCTGGTAACTTACTGGGGATTAGAGTTAGCTAGTAATGCTAGTCATTAAAGTTTCATACTTTTTATTATTCAGAAAATGCATTCTGATGCAAAACCTTTTGTTCGATTAACTTTACTAAAGTGAATTACAAAAGTGTTTAAAAAGTGTCCCTGTTAAAGCCTTTGTCTTGACATTATTTTTGCTTTGTCCAGAATTCTTGAGCAAAGAAATTGAAAGGCATACAGTCAGGGAAGGTGAGAATGAATGGCCAGTGCCAGATCTCTTGTCTGGGAGAAGGTGGGAAGCCTAGTCTGTTACAGCTGAGGTTGAGTTTTGCAGCAAAGCAACAGAAAGAGCTGGGGACAAGCAAATAACAAGCACCATGTCTGTGTATTGTACCTGTGGTCGTACATGCATGAAATACACATGTATCAGTGGTCAGTATTGTGATAGCCTATTAGTTTATTGCTGACCTGGAGATGCTGGAGTAAGGAAATCTCCAGGGCTCACGATGAAGATGCTGATGTTCCCAGAGCTTAGCTGTATAGCTGTCCATTTGAGGAAAACTTATGTGGTCTCCTACTCTCTAATGTCACCCATGTAGGAGCTATCCAACATCTGGTGGGTTAGCTAGACCCTTAGATACAGAAGATGAAAGAACTCCAAATCAGTTGATGATGGACAAAATAACCTAGTAAAGAAAAACTATTCAATAAAAAAATAAATTAGTGCACACAGTAGTAATGTTAGCAAATACAGGCTATATAAGAGCAAGTGTTTACAGTAGTTTAGCAGTACTTATTTCACGCATTATCATTAACTCACTCCCTGTGCACTTAAAATTATATCTATAATACAGAGGATTATGATCAGGTCTTTGATCATAACCAGCTTGTTATGTGCGGCCCAGTCATAATTCTTTGTCTACTCCCATATATACTACAAAAGGTAGAAATAGAAAGTAAAGGATGAGAACCACAGGTGCAAAATCCAGTAAAATACCATTCATTGGTAAGTGCTTTGTCAGGTTTAAAATCACCAAACTTCTTCAGACACCATTTTATAAACACGCCCAAATATTTATACCAGTGTCATAATTACCAGCAGCCAATGACATCAAATAAACACCCCCACATGATTCATTTAAAAATTCAGGAACCTACAAATTTAAAAATACATGTCCCTTAAAGAGACATTCACAGCACTATTAATGTTGCATTACATACATCTACCGTTTGAATTTATACATTACACCACGTTTCTAGTGATAAAGAATGAAATTCTATCAATCATAGGCTTTTAATTTAAGCAAACTAGAAATGGACACCATGTAATTTAATCCTGGTGGACAACTAGCATTCAGATAAATCTGCCAGCATACCTCTTTCTCTTCTAAAAATAGCTTCCATGGTCCTCCACGAGCTTCACTTTGTATCTGCTGTAATACCACAAATTTAAAAGTGTGTTGGGGAAACCTGTGGTTCTCATCTTTTGCTTCTAATTTTTTGCTCTTCTGTTTGGTGAAATTTTGCTTTTCCTAGAAATAGAAAGTGTAGGAGAGCTAAGTATTTACAGCTCTGAAAGCTGTAAAACACTGACCACTGCAATTCACAGAGTAGCCACCCTAGATCAGTAGTATGAAGCACAAACAACTTTAAAACCTATTAAACTCATAGATGAGTGAAGTGCTTAACAGCTTTTAAAGCTGCTTACACTTCTCATCGCCCTTCTGTGGTGGGCCCTGTCCTCTGTTAATGCTCTAGTTTGAGCACAGAGCTTAACAGCAGGGAGGGTTGCTTAACAAAAGCTTGCTAAGTACCTTTCTGACACTAGAAACAAACTGCAAAAATGTTGTTACAATAAAGAAATGTTATGAGTAAAATGTCAGTAGTCCAGTCCATGCCATTCATTGGTCTAGTGCTAAACATTACTGTGTCACTGTAACATGTCTTAGACTTGCCTGGTGGTCTAACAAATTTAAGCATATGTTCTTGGACTCTGTCAAGATCAATCTATTAGTTACCTCATGTCTCAAAGTTTCCAATTATGTGGCCTGGACTTACTACATTTCCAGAAAATTCAAAGCAAGTTACGTTACTTGTAGCCTGTCTTAATGTTACCAGTCTGTGCTGTCCATATGTCATAGGACTAAAGATTCATAGGGCAATAGTAGGCTAATGACCCTTAAGACCCTTTTTAAGGCCAGCCATGCTTCCCAGAAAAAATAACAAATGTTTAGGTCCCTTAGGCTTTGAGGTGGGTATCTAAACTTAGACATGAGTGGTCGAGCATTTACAAACTTCATCTATCTAATAGAGAAATAGGTGACAGACCTGGGATACATTTACAATTCCCCATCCATTGATCCAAGTTTGACTTGAATAAGTGCAGAGAAGAACTTTGCTTTTTGTGAATGGGAAACCTGTCCCAGAGAAAGGGTAGCTTCTGAGACACATATCTGTCCCTTCTGCATGTCCTGTTCATGTTGCAGGTGAGGTTTAGGACCCTGGATTAGGTGTTATTGATGCTATTTGTTTTGCTGATGTGCAACAGGTCCATTAAGGCTGGAGCAAAGGATGGTTTGTTGGACAGATATTGGTTGCCTTTCAGCAGCCGTTAAGAGACTGAGTATAAGCACAAGGCTTTGAGGTGGTCTGGATAGGACTTGTTTTGTAAACCATGCATTCTTTTTGTGAGGAGCCTCTGTGGATGCTCAAGTTGTTGCATATGCCTGGTCAGATACATGCTGAAGGCTAAACTATACTCAGTAATTGGTCTTACCAGGGCAGAATACAATAGAACAATGACATCTTTGGGCTTAGATGCCATACCCCTGCTCATAAGTTGTGTAACATAGAATGACTATCTTACTACAATGGACATATGATAGTCAAAGGCCAAGCTGCTGTCTACACATGTTCTCAAATCCCTGATTACAGCATCTTCACTTATAGTGTATTATCAATGCAGTAATTTGCAGGGGTGGCCATTTAACCAAAAGATATTATTATGCATGTCTTGGCACTGAGTTTAAGACCATGACTGTGGCACCAGTTATATCTTTTTCAGGCCTTCTTGGAAGGTATTTGTGTTGGGGGAATAAATGTCTGCATCTAATTTGCAATAATCTGTGAACTCAGTCAGCAACTTTTGATGTTAGCTTTGGCTTTGAAGAAGTACATGACAAACTAGTGTGGCCCCAGCACTGAACCCTGAGGCGCTCAGCAAGTGACTGGCCTTTTTTGTGGAGGTAGACTCCCCTATAATAACTTATTGGGTCCTGTCTGTGAACTGGTTGGCTGTCCAGTGGGTAATGGAGGGGTTAGTTCTTAATTCAGTTTATTTACAATGTATGAGTGGAGAATAGTGTCAGGTGCTTTGGACAGGTTGAGGGAGGCAATGTGAACTGTCTTGCCCTCATCCATTCCTTTGGTAATCTTTTCAAAGAAATCCACCAGGTGGAGTAGGCATGACCTACCCTTCAAACCAAACTAAGGTGGATTTAGTGTGGTGTTGCTATTAAGTTGGAATTAGTGTCTGTAGGTTTCCTATGTCATCATTTAACACATCCATGATTATTTTTTTAATGGGTTGATAATTACCAGGGTACATGGATGGCCCATCCTGTGTTCTGCAGGATAGCCATTGCAGTACTCCATTTATTCTGCATAAAGCCTTTTTGAAGGCTGTAGTTAAATAGTGATTCTAATGGGCCCGATAGTTCATGATTCATGCTATTAAATAGATATGCTGGTATTTTATCAGGATCCATCAATACAATGTTCTTGGCTTGAGGACTTGTTCTCTAGTAATAGCTGGGGGAGTTATGGTCATGGGTATTTCCTGAGGCATTTCTGTGGAGAATATGGTAAATTTGAAGCTAAATTTGTTAGTCAGTAGGTTTGCTATGTTTTCCAGCTCAGCACAGGTGGCTCCATTTACAATACATTCAGTGCATTTGTGTATTGCCTGTGAGTTTACATACATAGCTGAAGAAGGTTGCATGATTATCCCTTGCCTGAAAGGCTGTTTTGCCTCAAATTTGGCTATGGTAGACTCGATAAGCCCCCTGAGTTGTTTGTTTAGATTGATGATGGCGCTTTTACCTTGATAGGCATTGCACCTCTTAATTTTTTGCCATGATTCTCTTCCCTTTGTTGTACAACCTACTGATGTTTGGATTCCAACATGGTGGCTTGTTTTTTGAGTTAATCCTGCACTTTTTACAGGTGGGTCAGCTACCCCTCTGCAGCTATTAATATTATTATGCAGAGTTTCCATGAACAATTCTGCATAAGAAGTGATATTCCCTAGGTTTGCGGAGCATGGCATTTTGCCATTAGAGGGCCTGTAAGTTTGTCAAGGTGTTACTTAATATTTGCAAGCTTGCCTTAGAATAATTCCTAAAAAATCCAGGGTTAGCTGGGGTTCTGTTTTTTTTTATTTTCTATTTCATAGAAGACAGCTTTATGGTCTGACCTGACCAGTGAGGACACTATACTAGGGATGATGCAAAATTCTCCCATGTTTGTGAGGACAAGGTAAAGGATGTTTGTACCCCTAGTATGGATTAGGTGGTCCAGGGTATTTGTGTTTACAAAGTCAAGGAATTTCTGGGTATGCATTTTAGGAGCCATGTATAATTCCCAGTCTGTAGTGGGGTAGTTAAGGTCACCCATGAATATAGTGTTAGACTGTAGACTGAGGAGCGTCTCCAGTATGTTTAAGTATGTGTAATGAGTTTCCTGTGTCATGGAGGGGGACCTATAGCTTGCAAGGGTATGACATGGGACTTTGCCTGTGGTAATTTAAATGGGGAGAAGCTGAAGCGCATTATACTGATTGACCAGCTTTGAGATGTGTAAGTTTTTTATGTAAATTGAGACACCTCTGCTTCTATACCTCTCAACCTGGAAACATCAAAAATCTGGACAAGGCCCATGAAAAATAGTTACAAATCTGTATGCTGATTATCATCAAATTTGCATACATAATTACGTAACCCTACCCACTCCACTGGAATTGTGGGATACCAACTTTCAAACGCAAACTGAAGAACAGACAACCAAAATATGGCACCAGAGTCCCCCTGCAGCCATTCCAGTGTCCCATTACCTGTCTATTTCACCTCATTTACCATGAACACTAATGTGTACATACTGCTTTACTTCTACAATGATTATTTGGATTTTATTTTTACATTTTATAGCACAACGCTCAAACACTAAGACATCTGCTAAACAAAGCTGCTAAACAAAGCAATACTGTCTCACAATAGAAATAGACTTGGCATTAAAACTTCTCTGCCATTGAAACTCCCATTCATTGAAACAGCATTGAAACCCACACACCACATCCAAAGAAAATGCATCTGACCAGTGGTGGATAAAGACTACTTTTGGGCCGTTTTCAGATCATTGGCCCCTTGCACACAAAACAAGAAACATACAGTCTGAAATTCAAATGCCTGTCATTATTTAATGAATTCAATCCTTCAGTGATTTGCCACAATCCTAAAAACCACAGATTTTATGAGGAACAGATAAAAAATATGAGGCTTTAATTCAGAAGTGGTTGCTAGGGACTTTAGGCTCTTTTTACCCTGTACCCAAGGTACAGGGTTTGAGCCTGAGTTCCTCTAGCTTAGACTGGGGGGGGATTTTCTCACACACATAAACACACACACACACACACACACACACACACACACACACACACACACACACAATGGTTTTATTTTTTTCTGTCATATCTCAGTTATCACCAAAGCTGTAGAGTTACACCTTGACTCATTGCATAATTATCTAATCTGATGATCATTTCCAAGCTGGAAATATCCATAGGCTTACTGTAATCCAAGTAAGACCACTGTAGTCTGTTGCTTAATTATTATATCATGAGCATTATCAAATCTGTCAAAAAGGGCATAACTGATAATTTCACACTAATCTTAATCCATTTTATTTATTTGATAACGTTTTGACTTTAATGTCTAATCAAATTCTTGAGTTTTTATTGATGGATCTTAAACAGATAAATGTGTAATTTAAAAGTCCATTTTCTCCTCTTATATTGTTTAACTTCTGATATATTTAAACAACTAATTAATGCAATATGTTCTACCAAACACTGGATAAATGGTAGGTTCTGTAAATCACTGATGTTCCAAATTACAGGTTTGCTTTGACAGAGAATCATTAAATCTCTTGCATAGTATTGCAAACCAAGAATATGTTTTAATTGTTCTTTGCCTCCAATTTCTATACACAAATTAAATTTCATTTAGTGCAAATGAGAATTTCCACTTTAATGGCAGTTAATCTAATGTGTCAAAAATCTTGAAGATGCTAGCTAAAGAAAGTCTCAGAGATACTCTCCACTGCAGATGCAGAGCCCCCAGCTTTATCTGAGCATTAATTCCCAATTATCTTGAATGTTTCTGTTGTTTTGCAGTGTATCAGTGCCATAACCAATTTGTTTCAAAGTGCCAATATGCTCAAATTATTTCTCATTACTGTATGCCCCCTCCTCATCACTTTATCTATTTCTCTAAAAAACCAACCCCTATTTCTATTCCATAAGGTAGCATGTCCAAACTGTATGCCTGCCTCTCTTCTTAATTACAGTACATGCATGTTCCTATCACTGTGTCTTTCTTTGGTAATCACAGAAAATATTGCAGCAGCTCAAACTGCAATGCACCGATGTGCCATTTTGTACAGCTGTGCCATCTGGAGATTCTTACATTTGCACATTCCCACAAGATTAGCATCTCATTAGCTTTATCTATGAATTTACATAACAATGAGTAGCTGCAATGAGTAGCAGAAACAACTGTGTCATGAAGTGCCTTAACTCTTAATGATACCAGACACAGGCAATGACTGACACACACACTCTCACACACTCACACACACACACTCACACTCTCTTCAGCCGAAATAATAAGTGGTTTTCTACCTAACCTGACTTGTTCCTGAATGCTGCAGCTAATGAATAAAGAGCCAGAATCCACTCCTTCCAAAGCCGGTGGTGTTTCCTTTCCTACCTGACTTGTTCCCGAATGGTGCAGCTGTTGAATAAAGAGCCAGAATCCACTCCTTCCAGAGCCAGCAGATAGAGTGAGCTGTTAGCATAACTACTGTTGTTGATGCAGCTGTTGAAGTTGAACTTGTTTGAATAATTAGCATAACTACTGTTGATGCAGCTGTTGAATAACTAGAGCTAAAGTGCTCATTTGAATCCCACTCCTTCCAAAGCCGGCAGATAGAGCAAGCTGTTAGCATAACTACTGTGCTGATGCAGCTGTTGAACTTGTTTGAATAACTAGCACTAAAGTGCTAATTTGAATTACCCGCTAACCACTTGCACTCACAGATCACAGGGAAATCCGGAAATGTGCCCTTGGAGCTCTAGAGCTCAATTCCGACAGGCTGATAGCCCTGATGTAGCTGACGTCATCACACACGTGATAACGTCAGCTCAAAATAAAAAAACGGGGGGGGGGTTAAAAATAAAAAAAGTACTAAAGCTGGGAAAAGTTGGAAATGGAGGGGTGCTACTCGGGAATCATGGCACCCCAGTATTTGGACCCCAAAACTCGGTACAAACCGAGTTATTCTGTGCGGTTGGGAGGTATGTCTGCTTCTCATCTCTTCCTATGCAGTAGACAATCTAAATACGTGGAAGACATTGTAACCCTGCATTGCTGGGGTGTTCTATGTACTGCTTTAAACCAAGTCTCAGTAACTGCATAAACATCTACATTCTCCACTGAGAGGAGATCCTGCAGGTGGTAGAGTTTCTTCTTTTGACTCCTGGTTTTGAGCAGTAACACCTTTAGATGTTCTTGTGTTGGTTTTAATATTTCAGAAGGTTTATCATACTGGCAATGCCTAAAACAGGCATGATGGGACAGGACAGGGTTTTAGCCAATATACAAAATCCTAAATTAGGCAGGTGCAGACCATCCCTTGCAAAGCAGCATGGTCTGTCTACCATATTCTCCCAGGCTGACAAATATTGTACTCTCTTTGAATGACATCAAAAACAAAGCCAATTGTTAAAGTCAATTATCTTCTGTTTATATTGTGGCCTAATCCTCGGAGAAGATAGAATGAGGCAAATGCTAGGCTCATACCGGCCTGTCAGAAATACAGTAGGCATCCCCTGTGTGTGCACATGGTATACATTGATTCCCAAAGAACTGAGAACAGTTGGTAGCTATGTAGAAAGAAGGTGAAATCTGAATTTTGAAGCCTTGAACAGCTGTGCACATCTCCACCATCCACAACAAAGTTTACTATGTGGTACCATACCTCTCACTCTCTTAGAGCAAGAAATCTGGACAAAGCCATAACTAAAGGTGGGTAAAAGCCCAAAAATAGGGACAATTTTTAAATATTGTTCTTACAAACTTAGAAAGTTGATAGAATAACAGATTTTGCATTAGTATGAATTTCCTGAATGGTATGAAGTCTGAAACTCAAATGTCTGTCATTACTTTCTAACTTCAATCTTTAAGATTTGCCACTAATTTGCCAGAAAACCACAATTTTCCAAAAAATGGACCAAAAATATGAGGCAAAAATCAGAACATTCTGCTAAAATCTATACCGTTGAGAGGTATGTGTGGTGCTGATTTTACACAATCATTATGAAGTAATGCTAAGTATAAATAGTAGTAGCAGTGGGATGACTTGTGTCACTGATACAAAGGATTTACAAGTTTACTATGTGGTACAGATTTTAAACAATCATTATGTAGTAATGCTAACTGTAAATAGTAGTCAGATGATTCATGCCACTGATCCAAAGGATTTACAAAGTTTACTATGTGGTACAGATTTTGCACAATCATTATGAAGTTAATGCTAAGTTTACATAGTAGTAGTAGTAGTGGGATGACTCGTGCCACTAATACAAAGGATTTACAAAGTTTACAATGTGGTACAGATTTTACACAATCATTATGTAGTAATGTTAACTGTAAATAGTAGTAGTGGGATGGCTCATACATCTGATACAAAAGTTTACAATGTGGTACAGATTTTACACAATCATTATGTAGTAATGTTAACTGTAAATAGTAGTAGTGGGATGGCTCATACATCTGATACAAAAGTTTACAATGTGGTACAGATTTTACACAATCATTATGTAGTAATGTTAACTGTAAATAGTAGTAGTGGGATGGCTCATACATCTGATACAAAAGTTTACAATGTGGTACAGATTTTACACAATCATTATGTAGTAATGTTAACTGTAAATAGTAGTAGTGGGATGGCTCATACATCTGATACAAAAGTTTACAATGTGGTACAGATTTTACACAATCATTATGTAGTAATGTTAACTGTAAATAGTAGTAGTGGGATGGCTCATACATCTGATACAAAAGTTTACAATGTGGTACAGATTTTACACAATCATTATGTAGTAATGTTAACTGTAAATAGTAGTAGTGGGATGGCTCATACATCTGATACAAAAGTTTACAATGTGGTACAGATTTTACACAATCATTATGTAGTAATGTTAACTGTAAATAGTAGTAGTGGGATGGCTCATACATCTGATACAAAAGTTTACAATGTGGTACAGATTTTACACAATCATTATGTAGTAATGTTAACTGTAAATAGTAGTAGTGGGATGGCTCATACATCTGATACAAAAGTTTACAATGTGGTACAGATTTTACACAATCATTATGTAGTAATGTTAACTGTAAATAGTAGTAGTGGGATGGCTCATACATCTGATACAAAAGTTTACTATGTGGTACAGATTTTACACAATCATTATGAAGTAATGCTAAGTGTAAATAGTTGTAAGATGACTCATGCCACTGATCCAAAGGAGATTACATTGTTTCTTAGGTTTCCTACTGTACATCTTACAGCTGTAAATGTTGTACTTCCCGCAGCTGGCATTAATTGTTACAATCTATGTATACAGTCATAATATTTTAGTTTTGTGTGTGACAGTAGTAATCTTGCTATTGTTATTGCAGATTTTACACTATTCTGATTGCTGATTTATTGATATCAGCATTTTATTACCAAGAATGTTTGTGTAATGTGTGCAGCTGGATCAATAGTCCCCTGAGGAAAATGAAATACATCTAGAGGGGCTACTGCATTATGGGTTTACTTTTTTGTGCCAGGATGCTCCATGTGATTAATGATGGGAGAATATCCTCAGAAAGGTAAATATTGTGGGAGATAGTGCTTTCCAATAGAAGGTCTGCCTTAGACATGATATAGACATGCCAGACTACACAGATCAATGGCAAAGGGACATAGATGATGCTGGTATGTTACAATTGGCGGGGAGCACCCCTTGTTCCATTCACAAGATATAGATTTTTGTTTGTGGTGTCAGTGAGCAGACATGGCCCCATGCATAGAATCTGAGGTGGTGAAATTAAGGTTTGAGCAGTAATTGTTTAGTAAGGTGTAAAGGTAACATAGTTATATGGCATGTTTCTGTGCTCTATTATATTTCTAACTAAATATGCTGTATGTGTTACATTTCACATGTGCATGCACAAGAAATGCCACTGTTAATGGACAGGAAGATGAGGACTTGCCAGGTATGTGGACAGTGAGGTGTTTTGGGAATTTCATGTGCTACATGACTTATAATGTCATATTGTTAGACATGTTTTGTGACCATAGTATTTCATAGGTGGCAGAAGATAGCTAGCAGGGACCAGGCTGCAAGGCTGATGAAGGTTAATTATAACTTCAGATGTTGAATGTTTTTTGTCTTCATTCTGAGCATTCTTAAGTGCAATATTAGCTAGATATAACAGTAATTTGTATTGTAGTTTATTTAACAGATGTGACAGGCACTTTGCCTGTATGTACATCTTTAGGTGACACCATTATCACTGTCTGGATACATGTATATATGCATGCTGGTGACCATAGTGTAAATAACACATTGTTTTAGGGCATTAGTGATGAGACAATACCAAAGTCACACAAAACGTTTCGTGAATGTTGAGTCTGATGTCTCCAGTCCACTATTGTGCTACCTTTTGTGGCTAGACCTTTGAGTTTCTGGTTGAAGAGCAGCATAACTCTGTATTAAGTGCATCCAGCTGTGATAAACATGTATGCATGAAACATGGCAGTGCCTCTGATTACATCATTTTATGGCAGATGAACAGCCTGTAGTTGATGACAATAAACTGACTGGGGCAGATGGGCCCATGAAAAAAAAAAAAACAACTAGAGAAGGAAACATAAGCTCCTTTTCACCATATGCTTGTAGGTTTGCAGGCAAGATAGCGTATATTATCATGTGCTGAAGAGAGTGTGATGCCCCATGCAGCATCCTGATGGTGCTGAAAAAAAACAATGTACAGGGGTTGCAGGCCATCTGCCCCGGTCAGTTTATTGTAACCTTATAATAACTCATATTAAACTTTTTTTTCCTCAGTCCACTCTACCTCTTACAACTCTCCCTCCTTCTGGCACCTTTATTTTCTCCTGATACTAGACACCTTTATTTCTACATAATACAAGACACCTTCCTTCATCTCATGCCACCCTTTCCTATTCATCCTAATGGCCTCTAAACATAACACTATTTACACATACCTCCTACTCTTACCTACTATTCTAGCTTTCCTAACTCTAGCATTCTCACTAACCTTCTTTGAACATTTTTCTCTACCTGAACAGCACCACCCCCACCAACAAACTCAACCAGTATCACATATAAATTCCCACAACCACATCAACATAACCTCTACTTCTAGCTATATACTTCCAAAGTACCATATATCTACCCATATCACTTACTTCCATGACAAGAAACCCCCCAACAACTACTATAAAATCATAAAAGTAATACAAAAACCTCAACAACATCCACTATTAGACAGTGATATTCATCCAAACCCTGGCCCCAATACAAGTCTTCCTAGTAACCCACTAAACCAAAAACCCTACACCACCTTTACCCCAACAAGTTCATCTAACTCCCTCCTGATAGCTCACCTTAACATCCGTAGCATTAACAATAAAATATCCCGCCTACATGCACTCCTAGATATGCACAAATTCGATATCCTCTGTATTACTGAAACTTGGCTTAAACCTTCAACCAAGGACCATGAGATTATCCCCCCAGGATATAATATCCTGAGATGTGACCGCATTACCAAAAAGGGTGGGTGGGTGGGGGGGGGGGGGTAGCCATTTTGCATAAATCAGAACTCCAAGTGTCGCTCTTCAATGTGCCACTTCCCTCAAACTCTGTTGCAGAAACCCTTACAGCTAAACTTCAAATCCATAACTATAAATCCATCTATATAATCTGCTCATATCTTCCCCCCAGAAACAATATCAGTACACTTGAAAATATACTTAGTTGCCTATCTACCCACCTACCCCAGGAAACCATTGTGTTAGGTGACTTTAATATAGACTGGGCTACCTGTAGGTCCCCCAATCCCATTAACCACATAAATCTTTATGGTTTCTCACAAATGATAACCACAAACAAAGTGGTAAAGAAACCACCCTAGACTGGATCCTCATAAACAGTCACCCTAGTACGTATAAGCCAGGAACCCTTCCAGATGATCATCAGTGACCATGCTCTAACCTATATAATTAAACAAAAACTTTATAGCCCTAATGCTACTATTTTCAAAACCTCCCGTTCTCAAAAAAACTTTCATCCTGAGAACTTCCAAACAGAACTGAAAGCATGCAACTGGTCACCACTGCTCCATCTTCAACTTGATGAAGAAGTGACCTACTTTAATACTAAATTCCTTCAAATCCTAGACTACCATGCCCCCTATTGCTCTTCCCGAATAAAGACCAAAACTGCCCCATGACTCACAAAACAAACTAGGCAAAAAATCCTCCTAAGAAATAAAATCTGGGCCAAGTGGAGAGCCTCTAAAAGCCCATCAGATCACCTTTACTTTAAACAATTAAGAAATGCCACCAAAAAAGAAATTCTGCTAGACAAAAAAAACTTTTACCTCCACCTCCAACAAACCCACAAACAAAAACCACAAAATTTCTGGTCAGCTATGAACAAACTACTTCAGCCAGGGCACTCCAAGATTCCTACCCCATCAGGAATCACCCACAATAACCCTAAGCTAATCGCTGATTCCTTTAACAACTACTTTACAGAAGCCATTCAAACTCTAGCTAATACTCTACAACTCATTAGCACCCTCCCACCTAATACCACAACAAATCCAGTTCCTTCCTTTCACATACAACCAGTATCTACATCCCTCATTTGTAACCTCCTTCAAAAACTCAAGCCATGCACCCCTTCTGCTGACTGTCTACCAGCAGAATACCTGCAAATTGCAGCTAAAGCCATTGCCTACCCTATTTTTATCCTTATAAATAGAACTATTACATAAAGTAAAATCCCTTTTATATGGAAGGTCTCTCACATCATCCCTCTACATAAAGGTGGGACATCAACTGATATTTCCAACTTTAGATCAATTGCCCTACTCTCTCCAATAGCTAAAATAATGGAAAAATGTATCCACTGACAACTACTTGACCACCTCCTCCACAACAATTTACTTGCTAACCGCCAACATGGCTTCAGACCATTCCATAGTACAACAACTGCCCTGCTATACTATACTTTCCTGACTGTATAAACAAAAATCGTAACAATAACTCTCTTTCCTCCGCACTATTTATCGACCTTTCAAAAGCCTTTGATATGGTCAACCATAATCTGCTTATTGAGGTACTAAAAGCACATTCACTGGACGCACAGGCATTACTTTGGTTTAAATCTTATTTAGACAACTGACAGCAAGCAGTCCTTTGGGATAATAAGCTTTCAACTCCCCTCGCTGTAAACATTGGAGTACCTCAAGGCTCAATCCTAGGCCCTCTAATCTTTTCAATGTTTATTAATTAACTAAATACTAAAATTCCTCAAGCCACCTGCATACAATATGCTGATGATTCAACTTTAATATGCTCAGCTAGGTCCTCATCCTCACTCCAGACCCTCACCCAAACTGTATTTCATATTGTGGAAAATTGGTTCATGCAACAATGCCTCCTCCTGAATCCCAAAAAAAAACTAAATTATTACTCTTTGCTCCTACTCAATAATCACCACAAATTCACTTCACAATGACCTCTAACAATGGAACAACCATATCCCCGATACTAAAACCCGTCTCCTGGGGATAACCATAGACAACAACCTTACCTATGACGACCATATTAACACTACCATAAAGTCTGTCAACAAAAAACTAGGTTCCCTGTATAGAATCAAACCCTTCCTTACACCAGCAGTCAGAACCACAATTGCCCATACCCACCTGATCTCTACCCTCTTCTATGCTTCTGCCATTTATACCAATCTTTCTAAAAACAACCTTAACAAACTTGTCACTAGCTATAATAACATAGCCAGATTTGCCACTGGAAACCCTTTCAGAACCCACCACTCTCTCAACCTCAAACAATTGGGATGGTTAGAACTGCAGCACCAACTACTCTGTCATCAACTTACTATAACCCAAAAGATACTTTACCACCCTAATAATCCCCCAATCCTCACTAATCTGACTACCACTTACAAAAACCTTACAACTCTTCACTCAGCTAATAGCTTCTAGTTTCCACTATTAAATCTAACAACAAAGCTGGGGACTCACTTTTCACTAACACAGTTTGTAAAGCCTGGAACCAGCTTCCAAGTGAACTTTCTACTCTCTCTTCCACACATCTTTTTAAAAAACATCTCAAAGAACATCTTAAAACTCACTGGCTTTGTCCCAGCACAAACCCTGAGTGATTTTCCCCTTTACTCATCCTGCCCTCCCTTTTACTTCACTTCTCTACTGTACTATGTTGCTCAAACCATTCTCTGTCCTTCTGCACTGTACTATGTTGCCTACCTGTACTAACAATTAAGCTAACCTCAAACCATTCCCTGTCCTAGTACAAAAAAAAAAAAAATAAAAATAAAAATTATTACTCTTTGTGTTTTTTTTCCCTCTCAAATATTGTTTATTTTCTGTATTTGATCTTAGTTCATTCCCCACTAAATAACTCTGTACACATTATTTTTTCTCTCAAATATTGTTATTATCTGTATTTGATCACAGCTTAATATTTTATATTAATATTGTATAATAAGTTTCTGCCTATGCTTGGAGCTTTTCTCCCTGGGCCTCTACTGAAAATGGACATGTATCCAGTTAGACTAGCCTGGTCAACAAATGTAAATAAATAAATAAAATAAATAAATAAATAGTACACTGAGATACCGCATACAGCAGTTTCTGAATATGATGTCTTCCTCTGCAGGTTTTGGTCAAGTCTTACCAGAAACAAATGATATCAATGGTATGTGTGTTTGAAGATCTACCTCAAGCAATGCACGCAAAAAAAAAACTAGGTATAGATAGACTGCCCCTGCATAGTCATGCAGTTTCTTTAACTGCTCCTGGTTCCAGTAGTGCATTGCTGAGGTTGCCCACTCGAAATAATTCTGACAGATTACATGTGTACAAGACACACCATGACTACCTGTCTTTAGCAGATCCATCTCACTCTTCCACACCACTATCACAAAAAGTGTGCGTGATCTTGTCTACTCCTATATCAGACGACCTGTGCTATATCACCTGAGCCTGCCTCAGTCAGGCAACATCTCTGTGTATTTACCATGCTAACCTTGAGATGTGAAATATGAATGACTTTCCTATTGTCATACTGCATGTTTGTATTAGATGTGTGTATGCCTACATATATGCTGTGCCCATCAGGCTATATAGGGAGCCTAGATAACTGGTAATACCAGCATCATAACTATGTAATTTTGTGCCACATGCTGATTACGTTTGATATGTAACAGGTATTCATAACATACATGTTAGCTTTTTCTGTGTAAATCAAGTCTTAGTAGCACTCTGCCTAAACCTGTTTATCTGTGTGCTCTAAGTCTGCCTAAACCTGTTTATCTATGTGCTCTAAGTGCATATGATGTGTTATGGTACATACCTGGGCATTATTTTACTATATCCACCCCCTATAACAGATGGTGCAACTTAACTAGTTTGCATTATATGTCACAACAACCACATTAGCAAATTCTATTTTCTGTTAATCTCATTTTTAAAGTGTGCTGGGAACCCCCCTAACCCCTTACATAGCTAGCTGTGAAAGGCAGAGGTGAAGGAACACCAGCCTCACTTTCAAACAGGATTAATGAAAACTAGTTTGTCATCTTGATAATATGTTTGATGAGGAGCGTATGTCCTAAAGAATGCGTACCTGACTTTAAAAGTCACAGAACTGCTGTGGAAATTCTCCTCTCAAAGCACTTTTAAGTGGGAGGCTCATATGGGCCTACCAGACTTCTGAGTGTTGGGGAATAATGGACATTACAGCTTCATATACACTGATTTTCTTCCACCTGCATTGCCTTCTCATTGTTATCACCCTTGTCCTGTTAATGATCTGCTTGTGGTGCTTGGACATGTGGTATCAGCACTCCAACATTGAAGGCTAGTTGGCCAGAATGCTTCAACACTTTCATACTGTGCAGGACAGCATAAATAGTGACCAGTTAAAGAAGTTTTCTCAAGTGTTTATGCTAGTGCTGCCATGGATATATCAAGGCACTTTAAAAGAGACTTCATCAGATCAAACACACATTTTGTTAATGTCTTTGTCAAACTGTGTACTTCATTAAATGCCTAATTTGCAGGTAATTGAGAATGGCAGATAGGTAACATTAGCCATGTCTCCAGTAAACAGCTAAAGTCTTCCACTGGAAAATAATGTACATGTTTGTACTTACCTATGTTAGTTGTGCTTTACACATATGCATAATCTTTGTGGGGTTTGACAACTGAAGAACCTAGCAGTTAGCAGGTTCTCCATATATGTAAGTCATGAACACTTCCATGGTGAATGGCTCAGGATCAAATGATCTTGCAGTATACTCTGCACACATGCTAGTAATTCAGGTATCACCACCCCTTCTGGTTTATAATGCACTTCATGAGTATCACCAAAATTAGTCTTTATGGTTACATGTGTGCAGTCAGTGGCTAAAAGTATTTACAGCAGGAATGAGGTCTCATGAGTTCTACAACTGGTGCTTTGTTTCAATGTAGGGTGGGTATTATGTGGTCACTCATCTGATAACACATGATAGTCAAGAACCTGTAAAAAATTTTGAAATTTATTGTCAGAAACATTCCAGATATGCTACCCATACAGTGTTTGAATGCCTTGGATGCAAATAAACCCAATGGCAAGCAAGCTTTAGTTTGGAGAAGGTTGGGGTTCACCTGCAGACTGTGTGGGAGTCACATGTAGAGAACATGTCACACATGGCTTGTGCTGTCTGTGTGTCCAGGTGGCATCTACCAATGACCTCCTTGTTAGAAAGCTGATCAGAATAGCTTCTAGTAATGCCTAGGTGGATTATTTTTTCTCTGTTGGCCTTGTAGAAGTTAACAATGCATTATTGGTTATCAACACGATTGTTTGCTGTACAATTACTGCTGAAAATGCCAGTGTGGTGGGTTTGTGTACTTACAGTGCATTGAAAATCTCTGTCATACTAAACCAAATTTTCACTTCAACTGATTAAAATCTCGGCATGCTTCCATGTTGTTATGGAAGTGTGCATAGGCCGTAGACCTCTGGAAACCACTTGTACACGACTTCATTTGCATTCAGCATCCACAACCATTGATTTAGACTTGCTAACATTTTGCTTATCCTTGCAAGTTTGGCACAGTGTCCCGTTATCCAGCCCATTGTCCAGATTAAAATTGTACCTAGCAAAAATATGGCACAATAAAAATTATTAATATCCATGCAGAATAGTAAACCCAACATTTTATTTTCTATCCTAATCATTCTATCTAGTGCAAAACTATTAAGTTTTTTACCTTTTGTTACACCGTTTTAAGTAACTTTAATGATCGTAAACCCAAAAAGAACCAAAGTATTAGATCATGTAATAGTTTAATGCAGATGGCAATATTATGTTTATCAAATATATAACTTAATGTCAAAAGTATGACATTAGCCCCCTAACAGTGGATTTTTGCTTAATTGCCGTATTTTGCACCAATGGGGCTGCCTTCATTTTATACTTTACTTTTCCTCTTGATGAAAGCAGGCACAATTCTCTGCTAGAATTAACACAATTCCCCTGTCCAGGTTTCTTGTTAATGCTATCGTTCTTTCTTACCTGAAGACAGATTGAGTCATGTTTAGTCCATTACCCTTCTCCCACAAACAAAATTTTAAGAACTGCACATCCCTTTTATTTCGATAAATCACAGTCATAGTTCGTTGTCCTTATTTCTTTTGACTAATCTCTGTCACCTTAGGGATCAGAAGATTGTTACTATTTATGATACCGATGGTTATTGGGCTTATTTTTCTTCCGTAATTGCCATTAACCACATGAGAATGAATCTGCCTACATATTTTGTTGTAATATGCAGAACGTATATGGGTTCATCCATCATATTTAGTAAATAACCTATACAGATTTTAATGCGTCTCTCTGTAGACCCCGAAAGTACAGAGCTGATATATTGCCTCTATTGTATTCACAATGGGCAAGATTCATGCACATCATACACAGTGTATTGGGCTAGTTCTCTTGGAAATGTGCAAAAAGGCCTAAAAAGAGTAATAAAATAGAGTACAGCAGGACTGTATCTGACTTATGAAACAGTACACCATGCCAGCCTTTGGTGCACAATACTTATGCAAAAGAGCTTGAGTACCTGATAACACAGGTAATGAAATGTGAAGTTAGCAATGCTGAGTGCCATGCTACATCACAATCACATCTGTCTATCAGTGGGCATCAATATGCAATCCGGGGTAAAGATGGGTGCACCTCCTCTTCCACAGTCAATATAAGTAATCCCAACTGCAATGCAATTTATAAAATCATAAAATTTGAAAGAGGAGAGACATTTAGTTGATTACAAGTAGTTAATATTTTTTATAGTGTTTAATATGATCAAACAAGAGCGTGATAAAGTGTTTATGTGCAAGGTTACAGTGACCAATAGTGCCGGGATGGGTGAAGTCGACTGAATGTAATGGTGTGCACACATGGTCATACTAGCTGCAGAAATACAAAGAGGGGGTTGTTAGAATGTGAGGGGATGTAGAAATGTTGAACTATTTATAGTCTGTGGCCAAGCTGTAAAGCAGGATTTTGACATGTTTTGTAAGAAATGTGTCCTATCCTTCATTCAGTTTCCCAACCTTATCTGTGTATGGGACGCTATTGTTGCATTTATTAATTTAGTAGTGCTCTGCTGGTGCAATAACAGCGTCAGCCTTCAAGTATTGCGCATACCTTCTCTCAGCTTTATATGGCTTTTGAGTTAATATTTAAGATCCCCTTTGTGGGCACAGGAGGTTTGATCCCACCCAACCACAAAATACATTTTATGGATGTTATACTGTACTGGTTGATAAGGATGACGTTGTTGGTTTGATATTACTGGAATCCATTTTTGTGTGTGTGTGTGTGTGTGTGTGTGTGTGTGTGTGTGTGTGTGTGTGTGTGTGTGTGTGTGTGTGTGTGTGTGTGCGTGTGTGTGTGTTATACTTGGATGACTATACAATTTGTTTTCACTAAAAAATATATACTCCCACAGAGACAGGATCACACATAATGTAGGACACATACAGCACTATACAGACATAAGTATATAAGGCTGTGTGCATATATATTTATATATATATATATATATATATATATATATATATATATATATATACAGATATGTCCATGTTATATATGCATGGCCACATATTTTGAGGAAAAAGATATCACAACCAAAAAAAATTCACATAACCTGTCACCACCTTTGAAGGGGCACAGTTACTCCACAGCTGTTTTGAACAAGCAACTGTGAACTCTTATCTCTCATAAGAAAGGCCACCAGTGACTGGAAACATAGTAGCACACAGTCATTATATATGCAAAAGTTTTAGGTGATGAATTCAGTAAACAAGAATGGATAATGCTTGCAGGATCAAAACATTATATATTTTAATAGCAAATGTCATTACTGCCAGGCACTACACACACACATGTACATGTACACACATACACACAAATACACATACGCACAAATACACTCAAGAAGCATAGTGTTGCATCAAAATGGAAAGTAGTCAGTCCAACAATGCTCTACTACTTTCAATTGAAATGTAAACTTAGATCCACAAAAGGTCAGAAAAAAACACAGAATGTTTTTTGCACCCCCCCAATGTGGTCAGTTGTACCCACCACACCCACTTCTTATTATTTATATTAGTTCAGAGACTGCACTACAGTGCAGAAAGGGTGTATACTCTGATATCCACTGTACTGTGATCTCTTGGTGAAAAAGCCAAGACTTTTTGATCTGCTTTTTTTCGATCCACTGTACCAGCTTTGTCATTCATCAGTGGAAGTCAGTTCAGTGTAAGGTTCTGTACCCTTACACACACACACACACACACACACACACACACACACACACACACACACACACACACACACACGCACGCACACACACACACACACACACACACACACACACACACACACACATACACACACACTGGAAATATACATGTCAAGTGTAAAGGGGAAGAGGTTGCAACTTGACGAACCCAGTTGAATAAGTTGTTATTAACAGTGCTAACAGTCATTTACTTCTTTTTTTTGTTGTTGTTGCTTTTCACTGTTGTCCATGGCTATGGAGTTGTAGAGTTATTATACATAAGTAAGGAGGATATTAGGGTTATAGCAGGCTTGCCCCATGCTTGTATTTTAATCACAATGAAGCTTCCACTAACTACATATTATATGTATAGATCTAGATGTAGATATAGATGTACACACACACACACACACACACACACACACACACACACACACACACACACACACACACGCACACACACACAAAGTTACATGGGTAGCTGAAAAAGGAAGCATATCTACAATATGCAGCCAAAAAATTAATGTCCCACCTTTTTTCCTGTAAATAATACATGGTGAATGGATATTGTTAAGCACTTAAGACTTTGGAAGGAAAAAAAAAACTTGATTTGCCTTTTTTACTTGTAGGTATCTTACTTTTAATAAAATTATATAAGTGATTAATTTGAATTTTTGCACATGCTAACTTTTTAAGTATTGTATAAATTATGTGTTACTGCCCATCCCTGTTTATAGTCCAGTTCTCCTCATCACCACTTTCATTCTGTCTACTGTCACCCCTGTTTGCCAGTACCTCTCCAATTAGTTTTAGCCCATGTTGCATGTCTGTCAGCCTATGCTTTCTCTAAACATGACCATTTGTCTGCCTGTGCTTCTTCTCTTTAACCTTCCTCCTCCCAGCACTTGCTACTCTTCCCCTCTAACTTTCATAATAAAATGAGAAATGAGCATCTGCTCCCCTAAAATACTCTTCTACCCCCACCTATATTCCCTTTATGTTATTCTTCTCAGCATTCCACTGGCTTCTCATCCCCATTTCTGCATTTACTATCTCCCCTTTCCTCCCCTTTTGCATGATGAAATGATTTGGCACTTTGCTGTGGTGCCCCAGTGTAGGTTGTCATTGGTGCCAGTGTTGCAGATTTGGGATGAGCTTTGATGTGCATGTGAACCCTCTGGGTACACTGCCTGCCTGTTACTTTCCCTTAGGTCATGTGAGTGCCATAGTGCAGTCATGCCAGCAGAGTGATTAATGGCATTATAATGACTGTGATACAGACCTCTCAACTGTCTAGTTTTTCACAGAATGTCCAGATTTTTGCCTTATATTTTTGTCAGTTCTTCATGAAATTTTGTTTTACTAGCAAATTATTGAGGATTAACATCTGAAAATAATGACAGATATTTGAGTTTCAGACTTCACATTCTTCAGAAAATTCATGTTAATGCAAATCCTGTAATTTAATCAACTTTCTAAGTTTGTACGAGCAATATTTAAAAATTGTCATTATGTTTAGGTGTTTGACCCACGATTATTTATGGCTTTGCCCAGATGTCTTGCTCTAAGAGGCTGAGAGGTATGCTGTGATGTTTTCGTATGCAGCCTTGTCCCCAGCATGATGGCGCTATGCTGGCACTCTGGGCAACGTTGCACTAAATTCTCTCTAGTTACCAATGCATGATGACTTAATGTTTCTTTCTTAATATCACCTACACATCAGGAAATATACTCATGCTTCACTTGATAGTCACACGTTACTGTCTGGGAGATTCAGGCTGTGGTAGTTATACTGTATAGCTTTATGTCTTCCAATGACTATTTACTGCACCAACCTTAAAATAACTCATGGCTACTTGAGAGCGTTAGTCTGAAAAACCACAAGTCTAGAAAAGTTAATATAATCGATATTTTCATGCTTTTTTAAGTAATGTTGTGATACGCTTACCCAATGAATGCACTTAAGAAGTTTTGAAAACAGTTTTCAGACTTAGCTTTTTCAGTACAATGACTGCTTGCAGCATTCCAGAGCAGCAGATTAAATAATTAAATATTCATGCAAACTCGAATCATTCAGTCTTCACAGCATTGCTGACTGACATTTGCCATACATAATACACTGTTACAGCTGATTTTTTTTTGTATTTGAGGTCCACTTTTTAATTCATGCTTTTGTGCCTATTTGTATATATTACTGCAAAACATACATATTTTTGGAACAAGAGTTCTCAGATTAGAAGATTTGAGCACAGTGTTCTGAAAATTCTGTTTTCTTTTTTCAGTTTTCAAGGAAGAAAATCAAGGATTTCTATTAGTGTATGAAATTAAAATATTTGCCTGTTCTTTATACAATTCTAACTTTTGGGTTGACTACACTATTCAAGTGGGTGTGTTTGAGCCCCTGCATAAAATGCTCTATATCTTCTGGTCACAGCTTGTGTGCTAAGCTGCTGAAAGTTAGAAACACTCATAAACCTGCTCAAATAGTGCTTTCCTATATTAGAACAGTTCTATGGACTGGAGAAAAGCATGTTTTCTGTGAATCCTGAAAAATGTAATTTAAGATGTTTGAAGGAATGAAAAAATATGTCAAATTATATCAGCTTATTAAAACTGATGGTACAAGCCAGGATTTGTGAACTTTAGTGTGAATTTGAAATTTTCAGTGGTTAAAATGTGTTACCCTAACGCCTTTACCATTCTATTTTTAAGAATACACATCATGAGTCAAACCATCAATTTGTATTTTGATTTCCATGAAGTGTTTACATAAACAGTACAAATCATTTTTTTCCTCTTTTTTTTTTTTTTTTTGTTTAGGTTTTTGAAAATATATCTTTCACAGTTTCTAAGGAAACCTTTTTTTCATGGAATGCAATGAAGAAACATGCTTTGTAAATTTAACATCTCTTTTCTTAAATTTCTAACATTTGTGGCTTGGGACATCTTTACTGTGTGCAAAGCACATTCAAAATTTTGCAAGTTTACTGTAATTTACTCATCAGTTGAAAAGTCTTGCATTGTGACAATTTTGGATTTGTCTGTTTCGCCCACTTTTTCTATAGAATTTGTAAACCAGTGGTAGTAGGTTATGTGCACATTGAGTTACAAAATCTATAGAAAAAGTGGGAGAAGCAGACACCTGTAAGTGCTATAATATAGAACTAGAAACAGGTGCACATCTTATTGCTGATTGCTATACACTCATGGCTGTGGGTGTGTATACTGAAAGGCATAATAATATAACAAGACTGTTGCACTGAGGATTGTGCAAACACTGCAATATGTAAGTAGTCAAGAAACATTGGAATCATGAACTGCAAAGCCTTATTGACAAAGATGAAGCCTGAATCACAGGGGATCACCCATTACCAAGTTTAGAAAATAGAAGCCCAAAAGGCACATACCAGATGTAGTAGTCCAAGGGCAAAGAAAAAAAATAACCTTAATCAATGAAATAGCTACACCCAGTAATTATAGTGTCTTATGTACTAAGACACAAAGCAGTGTGATACAGGATAAAGACAACCAGACAGTCCAACAATAGTATGAGTAACAGGACTAATACAAATAAGTTTCAAGCATTTTTAAACATGCAGCCAATACATATAACCCCATAAGAATTGCAGAAGGCAGTTCTGGGTAGATGCAGTTGATGAGAAGAGCAGTCTTGGCAAACATCAAAGAATAAACCAATACTAATTTAATGAAGTCTGATTGTTTCCTGACTGAAGAATGAGGTCCATTTATGTCACAGTATTAGAAATTCAAAATATTTAGAGAAATAAAAAAATGGGCAGACCACAGCATTAGTGTATATAAGTATGGGGGTGGAGGGGGGCTTTGAACACAGCAAAACACGTGACTTTTTTTTTTTTCTTCAGTGTTAGTGGTTACATTTTTGTGTCGTTTTTATTAAGTGCCACAGGCCATTTAGGAAAGTATTGATCTCAGAGTACATAATGTGGAGTCTCATGGAAACCTGAAATATTTGATTTGAAAACAAAACATGTAAAATGTGTCATGTTTTAAGTTTAAGCACCTATTAAAGTATATTGTGGAATGGAAACCACTATGGGCTGTATTGTGATATTTAGGTTTTACGTTGATTTTTGAGGAGGGAAAATTAGTCTATGACACAACTAAGAAACCACTTCATCTTTGATGGTTTGTTAATAGTATGTTTAATAGAATAATCTTTTATGTTATTTAAGGTTAGCCAAATACCCAGTGAATCAAAGCTTGTTGAAGCATTACGACTACAAAGAATTGAATCAGTGCACCAATACATGGTAATGCCGAAATTTTAAATAACAGTTATGAGTTGTATGGTAAAAGCTGTGTGAAAGTGTTTATATTTACAGTTGCATTCAACAAGTTTTAAAATAAAATACTTTTGCACTCTTTTCCTAAACTGGTGTGTGTTTCTTCAGCCTTTCCTATAACATTGCAAAAATGTGGTGTGCAGAGAATTATGCATCCTGTGAATATTTTGGCTCATCCCCTGGTCATTAACATAACATCTAGAATGGTGTTCACAACCGTGACTGAGGACTGCTACTGTTTAAATAAAGCCATTGTGATTTCTTTTGAGTAAAATTCTTGTGGTAAGCAGCACTTTCCTCTGAGATACACTTACATTTAGAATTCACTTTTGATATACAAACTTTGAAAGATAAGTGGTTGAAACTAAATCAAGTAGAATACTGACGGATATTGTAAAAGGTGAGCAATCATCAAAAACTGAGCTATGAAACTTAGTCAACCATGAACAAGTTTTATTTTCTTATGGCAGGTATGCTACAAAATAATTTTTTTTCCTGATAGACATCACTGTATTAAAATTCAGAAAGAGTGTTTCATTTTTAATGTGGACACGAATCATTATTTCATAGATTGAAGAGGTCATTAAAGAATGTGATTATCTTAGTTCAGATTTTCTATATTTGAAATACTTCTCATCGTGCCTGTAATCATTTAGATTCTTTTATGTGTGTGTGTGTGTGTGTGTGTGTGTGTGTGTGTGTGTGTGTGTGTGTGTGTGTGTGTGTGTGTATGCGCACTCACGCACACTTGCATGCAGGTGTGTGTATGCTTGCTTAGGAGTAATTTTATTGACCTACTGGCATGCATACAATATGTAAAAAACATATTCTTGGTTGTATTGTAAAGCTGGTGTTACTGATTTTAGGCTGCTACATGCAATGTGTGTTTTGCTGTGGACACCAGGACAAGGCCAACCCTACTGCATCTTCTCATTTTTAAGACCTTATGTACTCCTTTCATACCACCTGGACCCCTGTAGTTATCTGCTGTTCTACACAGGTAATGCTGTCATGACAGGATTTATCTTCTGGTTGAATGTTTTTGTTTATACTGCATTACTTTACTGAAGCACATTGTTCTTATCAATTCTACAACCATACGTGTTTTTCACAGTTTTCTTAGTTCTGCACTTTACTAAGGTATTCTTGGAATTTTTTTTTTGCATGTCGATCTGCATCTTATACACATGCAACTGTTTCTGTAGTACACTGCCTATGTCATCTGACTACTTGATACACTGTTATTGTTTGTTTATGAACAGAGACACTAATGCAGCCTAATTAGCAGTTCTCAGAAATGAAATTCCATTCTCAAGTTGACAGAATCCAGAACTATAACTATTATCCTACTTATGGCTTCACAAAACATTATTACTTAAGTCTCTCCATTGTTGTACCTTCCATAACTTGTCTCTTTATATAAACGTTTCTATTCTTTACTTTTATAATTGTTTCAGTCCATCCCACACTCACTGCAATTCTTTCCTGCCCTTCTTTTTGACTGTCACTCACTTTTGTCTATATGAGTTTTGTGACGTCTGCTTCATACATTTGCTTGTTTTTTCCCCACACAGACATAAATCTCAACCTCCTAGATCAAGAATCAGAGACAAAGCCAAAAAATGAGGACTGAGTCCCAAAATCAGGAGCAATTTTTAAATATTGATCTTATATAATAACTGGTTTACATTATCATGAATTTTCTAAAGGACATAAAGCCTGAAACTTAAATAGGTTCATAGGTTCATAGGTTCATACTAGGCTATCTGCCCTGGGGCAATTATAAGCCTAGCCCGATTTTGTTTGGCTTACGTCACCCATTGATTTGAGTATACTGTGCCCTTTTTAAGGTTTAGTTTGCTGTGCCTCTGTCTAATAGTGACACGGAAGTAATCCCCGGGACAAACCTACGATCCCCCATCCACTCATCAAGATTCTTCTTGAAGAGATTCAGTGAGGTGCTCTGCCTCACATGAATTGGAATTCTGTTCCAGAGTGAAGGGAGCCTCTGGGTTATGAATTTGTCCCTCCAGCAAGTTCTATTTATTTCAGTGCTGAGGTTCAAGTCCCTCGAGCATGTGGCTCTAAGGGATTTAGATTTACTGAGGTGGAGCATGTCCATTAATTCTGAATTGGACATAGCTTTATATGTCAGGCATAGATCGCCTCAACGTAGGCGGTATGCAACTGAGTAGAGCTGGAGTTTTTTTAACCGAGCAGCATATGGCATCTGTTTGAGTCCCTTGATCCTCTTGGTGAGGTACTTTTGGGGTCTTTCTAATTGCTGCAGGTGTCAGGTAAGGTACATCCCAAAAGGGGCATTGTATTCTATGATGGGCCTGATGAGGGATGAATAAAGGGGCACGATTACCTCTCTTGATCTAGATGTGAATCCTTTCATGATGAGGTGGGCTATGTAAAAGGTCTTTCTAACCACTTTGGCAATGTGGTTGTCAAAGGAGAGATTGCTATCAACTTGGGTCCCCAGATCCCTAATTACTTTCTCTGTACTTAATGGGTTACCGCCTATGTGGTAATTTGTGGGCACATTGTTTTGCCAAAGGGTATGACTATACACTTTTTGGCATTTAGCTTTAGACCATGGCTCTGGCACCAGTTATCCATCTCTGTGAGACCTTTTTGAAGGATGTTTGTGTCAGCTAGAGAGTTGATTATGGCGCCTAGTTTGCAGTCGTCTGCAAACTTGGTGAGCCATAGTCCTCCCACGTTGGCCTCTACCTCTGAAAAGTATATACCGAACAAGAGCGGTCCTAGGACAGAACCTTGTGGGACGCCACTTGTGACCGGTTTCGAGTCTGACATGGCTCCAGCAACTCTCACTCTGTGGGTTCTGTCTTTGAGCCAGTTTGTGACCCATCTTGTGACATAGGGGTTTATATTTAAGCTGGATAGCTTATCTATGATGCCCGAGTGGGGTATTGTGTCAAATGCCTTTGCTAGGTCCAGATAGGCTGTGTGGACTACCTTCCCTTCATCTATGGCTTTGGTGACTGTTTCAAAGAAGTCAACCAGGTTCAAAAGGCAGGATCTGCCCTTGATGAAGCCGAACTGGGTAGGATCTAGTGTCTGTAGGTCCCCAATGTCTTTGTTTATGAGCTCCATGATGATCCTCTCCATAGCCTTGCAGACTAAGCTAGTCAGGCTTATGGGGCGATAGTTTCCAGGGTCCGTGGAGGCTCCACCTTTGTGGAGTGGGACCACTGTTGCTGTACACCATTCTGTGGGCACATATCCTGTAGTGAGGCTGAGATTGTACAGCTGTTTTATTTGAGGGATTAGTTCTTCTTGGAGTTCATGTAGGATGCAACCCAGGACACCATCTGGTCCCATGGAAGCAGTGTTTTTTGCTTTGGAGAGAGCAGCCTTCACCTGAGCATCAGAGATGTTTGGGAGGCAGCCCTCTGCTGGGATAGATACTTGCTCTTTTTTTTGGGGGGAGGGGGTGGAGAAGTTTGCACTGAACCTGTCTGCCAGGATATTGGCGATGTCTGTGGGTTCAGTGTATTTTTTGTCGTTTAGAATCAACTCAGAACAAGTCTGGGAGTTGCATCCCAGGTTCCTAACATAACTGAAAAAAGCCTTATGATTGTCTTTAGTGTCTTGAGCAATTTTTCTCTCGAAGCTGGCCTTGGAAGATTTTATGAGGGATCGTAATTTTTTGCTAGTACTGATCAGGGATGCCTTCCCTATTAGGGATTTTGCTCTATCATGTAGTATCTTCCTCCTTCTGTTGTACAGTTTATTTATGGCTGGGGTCCACCAGGCTGGATGCCTGACTTTGAATGTTTGGGTTTTCGTTTTGTTTGGGATAGCATGATCCATGCATTCCTGGAGATGTCTGTAGAATGCGTTTATATAGGATTCTGCAGTTTGGGCCGTAGTTTCCCCTGGCCCTGGGGCCTTGAAGGATTCCACTTCGGTTTTGAGAAGTGAGAAGTTCGCTTTTGAGAAGTTTTTCACTGTGGTTTTCTGGGCTGGGGGTGGGGTCGGGATGTGGACATCCAGTGAAATTAATTTATGGTCTGATCTTACCAATGAGGGATATACTTCAGGTGTGGAGCATAGAGTCCCCATGTTGGTAATGATCAGGTCTAGTATGTTTTCCCCTCTTGTGGGAGTGGTGACTAGTTGTTCCATAGCATTTGAGTTTATAATTTCCAGGAACCTTTGGGCTAAGATGCTGGGGCTTGAGTAGTGCTCCCAGTCTATGTTTGGGTAGTTGAAGTCATCCAATATAATGGTGTTCGGAGAGATCTTCATGTTCTCCAATGTTTTCAGGAAAGCCGAGTGGGATTCCTGACTTTGAGTGGGTGGTCTGTAGGATGCTATAAACTGAAAAGCAGTCTTGCCCACTGTTAGTTGCACATGGATGGTCTCCGATACTTCGTGCAATGCCACTAACCTGGAGGTGTGGATATCCTTGATAAATATGGACACTCCCCCTCCTTTTGTGGTTTGGTCCAGGTTTTGGGGCCGAAAAGCATGATATGAGGTATAACCTGGTAGTGCTGGGGTGCTCTCTGGAGCCTTGAACCAGGTTTCTGTCACTGCACAGATATCAATGTTCTCCATACTGAGGAGAGCTTCGAGTGCGTGCATCTTGAGGTTAAGACTTCTGGCATTTAGCAGCATTACCCTTAGTTTCTTGTTTCTTGTGCTGTCTATGGAGGTGGGTTTGACTTTTGAGCCTTGCCTAAAAAAGGCACTATGGGGGTGGCAAGAGCCTTTGCCAATATCCGAAAGCCCAGTGGTGACAGGTGCAAGCCGTCCCTAGTGAAGCAACGTGGCTTGTCGGGCATGTCATCCCAGGCTGACAGACATTGGATCCCCTTAGAATGACACCAAAATTTTAGCCAATTGTTAAAATCGATCATTTTGTCTTTGTACTGTGGCATCATTCTAGGTGAGAGTAAGATGCTGCTCAAGGTCAGGGTCATACCGGCCTGGGCTACATGATCAGAGAGCTCCTCTATGTCTCTTTTCTTGTAGTCCAGGGAGGTACGTCTCAGGTCATTCACACCAGCATGTACAATGACTGAATCATATTTGTATTTGCTTTAGAGTGACCTGAGTGCTTGCGTTATGTGGTGGATCCTAGCGCCCGACAGGCAGCTCACTGTGACCTTCTCTTTATTCAGCCTGGTGAGCGGGACGTCAGTGTGTCTGACAATAGAGTCACCTATTACAAGAGTATCAGGTGTGTTATTCAGCCTTAAGGGCTGTGGCTGCTTGGCACACTGACTTTGTGGGCTATGTGTTGTGTGTGTTTTGTTTTGGGGTAGCGTTTGCTTGGATGTCTGCTTTGGAGGTCTCTGTTGCTTAGGTAGATTTTTATTTAGAGCCTCCGAGTATGTTTTTGTGTATTTATGTGTTTGGTTCGCTGATGTGGTGGGACTATGTGATACTGGAATTGTGTTGTGTGAGGTTACCTTCTCCTCCTGACTGGTTTCACCAGTTTTGAGATGAGAGAGCTCAGCCTCCAGTTTGGCTATATGGTTGCATCTCTCACATATATTTGAACCTGTTTGGAGGAGGAGAGGGTTGTATGTGTACATGAGACAGTTGTAACATTGCCTCAAAATTCCCAGATTCACCAGCTGGACTGGAGAGGAAACCATTGACTGACCTTTGGACATGCTAGAGTAATATAGGGAAACTGAATTAAGATGGACCAATAGGGGACAAGGTAATCATAGAGAGTATAAGAGTAAGTAGTGCTTATGGTTTAATAGTGCTAACTTGTAAGATTACTTATTTGGACCAGTGAAAGGCCTTAGAATGAGAATATGGTGTTTAAATTGAGAGATAGAGCAGTTCTAAGGGAAAAAGTGAAGAGCAGACTTTGTGGAGCCAGGAATAGTTTAAACCCAATTAGGCGGCGCTGCCCGTTGTTGCACTATGCACAAAAACACGCAAAACCGTGCAAAAGAGAGATTTAAGAGAGGAAGATCAAGGAGTTAGGAAGTGACCCAAAATGGCCAATAAAACTACAGTTTCAAGTCAGTAACCACTCCCACAGGGGCAGGCAGGCTGCTCAATGTTTATTACTGCCACTGATGAACAGAGAGACTTCCCTTTAGCCCAAGCAAAAAATGGCCTCCAAGAAACTTACAAACAGTTCAAAACAGCAAGCCTGTAACTGAACTTTTTTAAATCTCAGGAAAGTGGGAAAAAAGCAAGATTTTTTTGTTTTTTTTTTGTTAAATGTCTGTTAATATTTAGGGACTGCTATCCTAAATAAGTTGTCAGAAAACCATAAATGCTGTAAGGAGCAGACCAAAAATATGAGGCAAAATCAGGGCCTTTCTTTCAAACTGGGGACAGTTGGATCACATTTGCCACTACAGCAAAACTTTTAATGCAGTATACACTAAATGTTCTGTAATTCTGTGACCCTTTCAAAGAACACCAAACATTTTCCCTTTGAGCCATCTTATCAACTTATTCAGCAGCAAAGCAATGGTCATTAAAACTGAATCACAGAATGCCACTAACAATACTAAACTTCAATTTAGTTTTGTCGTAAGTCCACTTGTTTCTAGTTTTGCTTTCTTTCCTATTTCTGAATGGAATATAGTCACTGAAGAGTCTGTTACTGGTTACTTACTGTTTGTTTATTACCCACTTATTTGGCTTGATCTAACCATTTGCTCCTTATTAGCAGCAGTATTTATAATCTGTCTGAAGTTACAAAAAGTATAGTGTGTGATATATTCTTGGTTACCTTTACCCACTCTGGGCTCTTCCTTGTGTCTTGATTCACTCAGGCCTGGAAGTAATTGTACACATGCAATGCAGAGTCAGGATTGGTAAACTCCTGAGATATCCCCTATTTATAGTCTATATTCCCATGATTCCATCCTACCTGTTAACAGCCATTCGTGTTTGCCATTTCAAAACAACTGCTTTTCTTTGTGTCTCATATATTGAGTACTTCCTTGTCTCCCTTGTCACATTAACATATTGCCTTCCACAGCTGTCATTTATATAAATGAATCCCATTCTGCTTCGCGTCAGTGCTTTAATAATCTTCTTCTGTTAGCTCACTGTTGGCTTTGTCAATTTGATAGTCTCTTTTTTATATATTTATTATCTTCTGTGGGACTGCAGCTGCCTTCTGCCCCAAAACCATTACTACAGTGCACATTTCACATTGATTAGTTATATTTCCATTTTAAAGTATTGCAGACATAAATGTGCCCTTTAAGCCATCTCAGCATCTTGGTGTAGCTCAAAAAGTCAGTACTCATTGGACCTCAGTTGTACTTTTTTTCTCACAAGAACACAGTGACTAAGGGTCTTACACCCCCTACTGGTGACTGTCGGATGCATTCCTCCTTAATTCGGGTCGGCCTGTTTGATGTTTGTGCAGAAGCTGCTGTCCATTTTCAAATTGCTTCATTTTTGGCCATTATATGCAGGCTACCCGACTTTATACGCGTATTGCTCATATCTATGTTCATCTGTGTCATTCATGCATGCATGGGAACTGATTGCTCTGTCTGCAGTGTAAGTAATGTAAGGATTCATCCCGACCAATCATTAACAAGACAACTTTGTCAGCGAGTCTTTGGTTCCTGCACTGGTAAAATTGTAAGTTTGTCTTCCCTTTTTAAGGATCATTCTCAGATTAAACGGTTTCTATTTCTGTGATTGTCTGCTCTTTCTCTGCAGACATAGAGACACGACCCCTTTATACTATCATACATTCATCAATACTCACTAGACTATTGACCTTTGATGATCTTAAGAAACCGAGCCTTACATTCATGCATTAGGTTTTAGCCGTTATATTTGGAATAAGAATAACTTAGTTGCAGGCAGAACAAGGATATGTTGGGATATGTTGGATATGTTGAGACATTCTACTCTCATTAGGAATTTTCTTGGGTCAAAGCAGTAAAATATGAATCTGTCTAAATTAATATGACTATAGTGTGACATATTATAAGACAAAGAGGTCCGAGTTTTAAGAAATAAGTTAAACAGTGTAAATTTCTCCCTCATTCTTTAACAGGCTTAGGCTCAATGAATAGATTTGCTAACAAGTGCAAGTATAGATCACTTCTCTTGTAGTGATACTTTTCAAATCATTGGTCTGTTTTCAATTAATTTAGTATGCATGATTCAACTGACGCCTGTTAGGTGCAGCACACCTTAACACACCTGCATGCATGCCTACATTATGTGCAACAAATTCACTCTCCTTCACAGCTGGGAAAACTGATATACATCTATATAATTGCTGTGCAGGAATCCTGGTTCAAACTTCATACTGATACATACCTTTTATCACTAGCTTGTAATATCATATTACAGTAGATAACACAGAGAGTCTGACAATCATATTTGCTAATGCCAACTCTTGCACTGTACGCCTTCTTCTGCCCTCATTCACTGCTGAGGGAGATATACTCCTCAGTACAGTGAAAATTAACCATTTCATATCCACTTCCCAAGGATGTATTCATAACCCCCTGATTCTCCAAAAGTCACAGCTGAGGATACCCTTTTTGGTTAATGAGGATATGAAAAATGTTGCTGGTTGCTTTAGCTGCCTTTAATATTGATTAGGAATTTGCAGTATGTACCTCTTCCCATCCCCCTGTTCATTCCTATGCATTCTCAGTACCCATCTGCACTACTAGCAGGAATAAAAAGACCTCTGTGAGAGAAGGTATCCTAGACGGAATACTTTCATTCCCAGCAATATTATTTGGGCACTGGCATGCCTGAATGAGAAAGTGGTCATAATCCAGTTCTTGGTATCTGTTCAAAGAATAAAATAAAAAGAGCTTCATTATATGTTTGTTTATTTATTTATGTATTTATTCAGTTTGATAACTGGGGTAGAACACTCATTCAGTGGACCTATTTCAGTCTCACCTCAAATAAATATGAATGACAACTAACAAGCAAGTTAACAAGAATTATTATGAATATAAACAAAATGTTGTGTGCAGATAGGAATGAATTAATAGCAGTACTAATAATAAAGTACATAGTACAGAGAATAATAGAAAGAGATGGTTAGAGCAAGAATGAAAGAAGAAGAAGAGAGTTCAATAGTGAACAGATAGAGCACAAACTGTAAAGGATAGCAGAAATAAGGTAGGGACATGCAGAAATTAACTATATACAATATATACAATGTAGAGGAAATGTCACATATTAGTGTAGGAATATAATGTGAAAAAGACAAATGTGCCTGACTTGTGAAGGGGTTAAGTAGAGTTTAGGTGATGTGTCTGGAGGGAAAGCATTTGCAGATTGATTTGGACTTGAGATGATCTTTAAGCTGAGCACAAAGTGATGGTTACTCTGTGAGGTCTTTATGATTAGTAGGGAGGGATTTTGAGGCCTGGGATGGAGAAGACATGGTTATTGCAATAAATCTAGTTCAGACACCTTGAATAGTGGTTAATAATTCCTCTGTAACTGAAAAGTTATATAAAGAGGTTGCAGACAATGGGAAGTCAGGAGAGTTCATTGAGGAGGTTGACAATCTGGCATCCAAGAGGCAAGTTGGCACATTTTTGGGCAGGTAGCCAATTGGCTTTATTAATTGTGATACAATGATGCTCATTTCTAGGAAAAGGGTAATTAAACAGCAGATAGAGTTGCTTATAGTTTGGTGGCAGAGGAGTTTTTCCTGGATGCTGCTACAACCAGGGGAAGTCCATATTCAAGCTAGGCTAGTAGAATGTCTTTACCTATGGCATTTCTGGTTGGTCTGGAGAGAAAGAGGGACATTTTATAGGGCCAAAATAGGAGTGAATTAATTTTCTTGCACATCTGTTCTAGATGCAGATGAAAGTTCATTGTGGGATCAAGCCACATACCAAGGTATTTGAAGGAGTTGACTTGATCAATGGGGTTGTCAAGATGGCCATGGATAAGAAGTGACTAAGAGGTTTTCTGACATTCAGGAGAGGTACCAAACAGCATTACTTTAGTTTTAGAAGTGTTCAGCATTAGCTTTTTGTTATTAAGCCAACTGATATGACAAATGATGTCAGCTTGCAGTTGTTGTTGTTGTATGGCTGAGGAGGGCAAATCTGAGAGAAATAAGACCATGTCTTCAGCATAAAGTAAGAGAGAGAGGTGAGGGAGGTCAAGTGGTAGTTTAATTTTGAAAATGGAAGAAGGAAAGGGAGCCAGAATGGAGCCCTTGGGGGTTCCTTTAAGGAGGGGGGTGGAAGCAGAGAGTGTGATCTGAAACTGAACAGAGAAATACCAATTGGAAAAATAATTGTTAAAACAGGGAGCTGTATCTGGGCTAATTCCAATTTCAATTATGTGATCTAAAAATATGTTATGGTCAATGAGATTAAAAGCGTCCAATTAGGAGGCCATTGTCTATAGCCAGGATTATGTTATCAGTAGGTTTCCAAAGTGCTGTAGAACTGCTCCTACCAGCAAAAAAAAAAAAAAACATGCTGTTTGGAGGATATTATTTGATATTGGGAGATGTAATGGGTGCATTGACTGTAAATTAATTTTTCAACAAGTATTAGAAGAATGGAGATGGGACAGAAGCCAGTGGTGTGGGATGGGTTCGTTTTTTGAGGGGAGGGGATTAACAGTGGGGTTTAACAGTGTTGCTCGACAATACCAAAAAATTATGTTGCAATATTTATATTATTTATATTGATTTTTAAAAACTGTTAAGTATCTTGAGCTTAGTACAGCATCACTTTCTAAATACGTCCTTCTGAAAAAAAATACTTATTAGTGTGGCACCAATAAGGTGAAGAAAAATAAAAACAAGGGGCTTAACACCTCACCTCACCTTAAATGTATCATGAGGCAACACAAACTCATTAAAAATAATTGTGCAATAAAGTAAAAATACTGCTACTAAATAGTAAAACAAATTGCTTTTTTTAACTATTAAAGAATGTAAGCATAACCTGCAGCTATTCTGGCATAATATATCAACACTACATTGCTCGAGAAAAATGAGTCAGCTCAAATTTCTATCCATAATAATTCCTTGTGAAATAATGAATTTATTGGCAAATTCTTAGCAGCAACCCAAAGGATATGCTCTTTTGCATGAACCTAAGATTATACAGGAACACTTTCAAATGCAGCTCCCAAATGTCATTTCACACCTGTGCTAAATAACCTTGTATGAAAATTACTAGCAAGCCTGAGATCTTCATCATCACTAATATATAACTTTTCTCTATAATATCCCTCTTTCTACCACTTGGAAAGGTTCCTGAGTGATTTACCTTTTGTGCTGGCTTAACTAAAAGCCACAGAAAGAACTATAAACTTACACTGGAACTTAAATAGATGTTATTAGTTCATTAATTATTTAATTTTTACTTGGTTTGTTAGTTATTTTGTGATGAATAGGCAGATATAATTTCAAAAATACATTTTTGGGTATTGTTTTATATTTTTGGTTAATATATCAGAATATAATTTATTTTGGTTTAACCTTTGCAAAAGAGTGTAAAATCTGATTAATTACAGATTTTTTTTATTTTCACCACAAACTTTAAGGTAATGGTGCTGAAGCACTTACATATCCCTACTAATGTATACATCTATGGTGGTCTCTTTTAGACTATGGCTTTTGCTTAAACTCAAAGCTGCAATGTCATTATTTTATAATTTGTGTTACTCTTTTACACTTGACTATACATGAACATTGTTTAGAAGTATACTGATACTAATTTATGTAACAGATTTTACATGGAATTTTGATTAAAGTATCCACATTCAATATATCTTGCTTGTTATTTTAATAAGCAGTATATTACTTTTAAAGGAAGGCCTCAGTAGATATGCCAGTAGATATGTATTATGTAAAATACAAACTTGTCAGCCTACCCTAGATAGCTAGCTAAATCTTTTTTAGACTGTAGCTAAATTACAGCTAATATTTTATTTGCAGACTGTCCTGAAGTTTGATCATTGCAGTTTGGGAGCTACATTCAGCAATTTGAACTTATTTTTTCACCATGTATGTTTATTGTTTGTAGTCTTTGAGCAATCTTATTTCTTTTTCTCTGTTTTTTGGTATTTTTAAGTCAGAGTCCACTTGCTCTGATGATTTTGAAGTTATACATCACTGTCTTGCTATGGTTCAGTTTATAAGCAGAACATACCACAACATCACATTTCACCAGACTTCATTTCTAACAAATAAAATTGTTTTTCGTTTTTGATAAAATTTACCAAACTCTTTCTATAATGGATCAACAATTCTTCAAACTTGCCAATTTAAAGGAATAGGGAAAGCAAATGTTGGCGCTGAAATTATCAACGTCACATTCATTTTATTATCTTCTCCTGGCAGAGAGATAAAGATATTCAGAAATCAAGTACCAAATGATCCAACATAAATATGCAACTGCCCAGACATTATTCTGTTCTTTTTCATCCACCAAAAAAAGTTATATTTCTGACTTATTAGGAGGATCTGATTTTAAAACTGACAACTGTTTGCTTTCCTGCAATATGTCTGCATTCACTTAGTTTCGCCTTTGTGGGGATAAAGAGATTGTTACTTCATGGTTTTAAAAATAATAATTTTTTTACAGTTTGTAATGGAAAGTGAGTCATGCCATTCAAGTTTAAAGAATAAAAATTAAAAAAAAAAAATTATTAATAGATAAACAAATAGTTCTACTACAAATGTTCGAGTCCCGGGTACTCAAAGGCACACAGACTGCCACTCATGCTTGAACTTGAATAATGTGTTTGAGTAAGATGTAGCAGTTGATTCCCTGGACTTGTATTCGAGTTCAAGTGAGGTAAGTGTGGCAACTGTGGGGAGGAGTTTTAGGTTTAGGGAGTGACTTGGACCTTTAGAGTTAGGGAGCTGAAGAGGAGTTTTTGGTTTAGGGATCAGGTATGGAGTTTTAGGACTGGGGCAAAGACTCTGATTAGGAACTGGATGAGAGTTTTAGGGTTAGAGGTAAGGCTCTGGTAGGGCTGTACATTTTAAAAGGGTCAGGGATGGACAGGGCTAGGTAAGAACGAGATAATGGGAGTTAGAGCACTTCCATTTTTGAGCAAGTGGCAGTGAGCAGGTGTGCCGTGAGATACTAGCACATGAACACCTGTAGCAGACTCTAAAAAATGACTTTCACTTTAACTTGCAGTGAAATGTTGCAATGGCTCCAAAGAATAACAACAGTGTTTTAAAACACCCCAGCAAACTGGCTGGCTAGTAATATACAAGTCATAGTCTCTGCCACAGCATTATCCATTTCTTAGCAAATAATAACAGATTTATTACAGCTCAGTTATGCATTTGGGAGGAGACATGTCTTGCTGGTAAACAATATTAAAGTTCCCTTGTGATAAAGAAAAAATGAGATGCATTCTCTTGACACTATATATATATATATATATATATATATATATATATTGTAAATTGCATATTACAAAATGTACTATACTAGATGGTTATCAGGCTGAATGAATAACAATATGTGACAAAAATGACAAGAATCATAGACACAACAACAACGACAATGATAATGACAGTAGTCATATTACTTTTTATGAGCCATGACTTTTACCATTCAACATTCTCCCTTTTTAAACGTGGATACCTGAGTGCATCAAAATTTAAAACAGAAGAAGGGAAAATAAAAATACTATGAAATATACCTTCAGTCATGTAGTATTATCATATTATGTTCTCAAAGTCTATTTTTCTGCATTTTCTTTTGTTTGCCTGTTCACTTTCTAGAGTAAGTGCAAGTCTTCTGTATTCCTGGAAGGGCCATTGATGTTTCATATGAGGCCGTTTAAGTGAACATTTGCCTGTGCCCTTCCATTTTGTTTCAGTGTGATATGCCTCAGGGGAGAATTTCCCTTTGATCATGAAAGGTTCTTCCAAACATGAAGCTATTATTGTTGTTGCTATTATTTTGTCCTTTTCTCTGCTGTGGTTAAAACAGAATACCTTGTCACCCAGGTGGCATTTTATTGAAATGGTCTTATTTTCCATGGTATGTCTGGCAAATCTGCACACCTTTTTGAAATTATTCTGAGCAAAGGCAACCATTCATTGTAAATGAATTATAAATTCAAGGGTAGTAATGGTATGTGTTAGACCTATGCCCTTCCAGTCATCATTTTAAAGGGTGAGACACCCATAGATTTACTGTGAATGGCACAGATTGTCATTAATACCAGAAGAACTTTAATATCATGGTCTTTTTCTCTGAGTTGTTGAATTTTTTTTACTGTATTGGCTTTTGTTTGGTTTGGTTTGCTTGTACAGCCTGACTAGAGGATTCTTGGCAATATGAGAAATGCAGTGTTCGTTGCATTCCCATTCCCTGTTAGCGAAATACAGTATCCTGTCAGAGTCTACTGTCATGGGTAGACCCAATGGCTAAAGAAATGTTTGATTAAAACAAGACTTTTTTCTGATTATTATTATTATTATTATTATTATTGCAGTTAAATACTTGACCCAGTTTGTGAAATTACTTTTGACAATTAAAAAATACTGATTGCTTCTGGAAGACCTATTTATTGTGTTTGTCTACTCACTCTGGGTGATAAATCCAGAGCATTAGAGCTCCTCCTTTTTGGATGGGTGTCATACGTTTAGACAAAGAATGCTGTACTTTGCAGTGAGCTATACATCTTTGCTCATATTTGGTAACACCATTGCGCAAGTAAGGTCAGTAAACCATGTCTTTTAGTGGGTAACAAGTTTCTATGTCCCCTCTAAGAAATGAAATTTGGATCATGAGGAATGGATCATAAAGGGATAGTATCCATAAATAAATAATGACTAACTTTTGCATCTAGACATATTTGAATGTGCTCAAGCTGCAGGAAACCTCAGGTTTATTCATTTTTTGTTAAGACTCCTAACATCAAGTAGAGCCATCTTAATGTGTTCTGAAATCGTCTTTGCTAGGTTGGAGTACCAAGTAAATAGACCATGCCTAAAGGTCACTATTATGTGGACAGCAAAGGAAGAATTATAGGAATAGTTAAAAATTATTTTTGTCATGCATGAGTTTTTGGTGCATGTTTTATCAAACTACATTATTATTGTTTTATGCTGTACACTGATTGTGGCAATCCAACTATGTTAGCATACACAGTTAAGTGACAGGGGTAGCCCACCATGATAACATTAGCTTCCATTAAGTATTTGTGCTACACATGATGATAATCAGATCTTAGGCAATGAAAAAAAATGTATTTAACTGTCCTAATTAAGGAAGTAGTATAGAGTTTATACTTAATGTGTAACAAATTAAGGAAATTCACCCCCTGCACACCCCATGTGGTGGATTGAACCCCCCACACCCCCTGCATATTATATATACAACTCTGAGATCACACTACAGTGGGAGAAAAGGGTAAATTTCATGATCCTTACTGTACCGCAATCTCCATTAACAAGCATTGAAAAGGGGACATTTTTTATTAAAATTGTTTAAATGTAGTACCTGATTTTTCTCTGTGTCTGCAAACTCCATTCAGTACCTCCAACTGGTGTCAGACATGTGAAGTTAGTGTTTCTTGGTTTCTAGTTTCTGCAATCTCAATGTTCGTTATTCTGTATAGGCCCTAGGGACGATAGCCTAGTACCAACCTACGAACCTATGAACGTAACAATCTTCTAGTCTCATTGATGTAAATTTTGGTCTTGTGTTCTTTTGATAAAGTTGTTGTTTGTCTTTCGACTTTTTCCCGGTAAGGGGTCGCCACAGCGGAACTCCGGTCCGCTAATGATTGGCAGTAGATTTTTACGAAACGCCGAGGTGCCAGCTCGACGCCCAACCTTCAACGAAGGCATGCCCATTTACGCACGCATGTCTTTCAAATGCTACCCAACCATGGGGAGGACATGCAGACTTCACACAGAAGGCACTCCCAAGCCAAGCCGAGAATCAAACGGGAGAACCTCTTGCTGTGCGGTAGCAACGCTCCCACCGTACCACCGCGGCATATCAAAGTAATAGGGATTAATATATATGTATATATATATATATATATATATATATATATATATATATATATATATATAAATGTATATATAAAAGTGTGTGTGTGTGTGTGTGTGTGTGTGTGTGTGTGTGTGTGTGTGTATGTGTGCGCGCGCATGTTAGTACATTGCATTTTGCTTGCTTACTAGAATGTTCAAATACAATTTTTCTATGTAACTAGTCTGAACTGCTCTGTTGTTGCTTACATTTCTGCCTTTGTTGTTTGCAACGTGCTTAGTATTTCACCCGGACTGAGCCTGAAATTGATCATTGCAAAAAAATATAAATCTACATTCTATATATATATATATATATATATATATATATATATATATATATATATATGTGTGTGTGTGTGTGTGTGTGTGTGTGTGTGTATAAAACACACACACACACATGACACAATTTTTGATATAGTGGTTTTATCACAAAGTACTTCAAAAAATACAAGAAATTCAAATAAGCAATATGTTGAATGCCTGTATCATCACCAAGCAGCCTTCCAAAATATTAATTATCTTAAAGCATGATGGATCAAAGCATAGGTTAATTAATATGTTTAGAAAGATAAAAGATAACTGACTGCTGCAACAAAAAAGTTTCCTTGTTCTGCTTGTTGGTCAATCCATTTTACTGTTACAATACATAATAGCTTTTCACAGCTTGTGCACATGCAGTGACAGTAAGTAAATTAAAATTGTCCTGACAAATTCATTGCACATTCTGGAAGAGTCTGGGCTGGTCAACCTGGGTACTAATTAATCTTGATAATATCAATAATATTCAGACATTAGTCTGTTAAGTTAAAGAGTATTAAAATTCATTGGAGAGACATGCTCCATTGCAATTGAACGAACAAGTGGCTTTATTTATTGCATTTTTATAAATGAGGGAAAATGTTAATATGTTCTCAGAGACCTGTGTGGGCTTTCCCAGTATATGCAATATGTAATTTATTTGTTCTTTCAGTTAGCAAATATATATATATGTATATATATATATATATATATATATATATATATATATATATATATATGTGTGTGTGTGTGTGTGTGTGTGTGTGTGTGTGTGTGTGTGTGTAGCTGTATGTGTATATAAAGACAGCTTGAAAATCGAAAGATGGATTCATTGAGCACTCAGCCAGGAGCAAAATGTTCTCTTGCTTAAATTATGTCTACAGTATTTTCAGCTCTATCTATTAGTACCTTACTGATACTGTGGCAGAAAACAATGATGTTTAAATATGAATTCCAGGCCATTTTAAATTGCTTTCACTCTAAATTCAAAATGTTTTTGTTTGACCAGGCAGCTTCTTACAGTGTTCCTTGTTTTTTTCTGCTGTCTTTTCCAGTCATGCCTTGATAATTGTCACTATTTGTTTTCTACAGGTTATCCTCCATAACTTAATCATCAAGATTCATTTAAGCAGACTCCGAGAGCTAAAATGGGCTTTTATCATTTCCAGAAGAGGAGAATTTGTTCAGAATGATCCTCTCCATTTCCTGACTGCAGAAGGCATTACAATTAATGAATGTATGGCTAATGAAAATAGTATAATTTCCCACTGTCTAATTCACATTAACAATATATTATTCTATATAATTCATTTGAAATACCATAATGTCACATATCCTAAATTTAGAGCGTGGTAGCCTTATGCTGAACAGCAATGAACTGTGTTCTTTTACCTTACATAATTGTTTGGATGGAGAGCAGAATAAAGGCTGAATGGATAATTTATAATTACATCCCATTACCTAGTGTTCATCCCAGGCCAGCAGGGGAAAATAACCTTTTTACTTACTACTCCAGTGGAAGACATACAAGAAATGGTACGGGAATTGTAGTGAGGGAGAGGCTTCAGATGCAGTGAGGGATGTCATCAGAATTAGTGACAGACCCATGACAATCAGACTTTAGTGTAAGGATAAGGCAGTACTCATAATCTCAGCCTATGCTCCTCAGCGGGGCTATGATAGCAAGGAAAAGAATGCAATCAGATAGAAGTTTCAGAACCTACTAGGTAAAGCAGGACAATGTGAGTTGGGTTTGATAATGGGGACCTGAATGCATGTATTAGGACTTACAGTGTAAGATATGATGACTGCCTAGGTCCACATGGGTGGTATAACAGCAGTAAAGAAGGAGAGGCCATACTAAACTTTTGTCGGGCAAATGGCTTTATGGTGGCCAACACAGCAAGAGAGACAGTCACAAGATCACATATAAGTCACATGTAAGAGTTGCCAACATTCAACTCTGGTAGAGTTCCTCCTTGTAAGGAAAGGGCATTGGGGAAGAATCAGTGAGTGTAAAGTCATCCCCAGTGAAACAATGGGCTCACAGTATAAGCCACTGGATGACACAATCAGCTGTCAGCAGTGATCAGAGAAGGCTCTAAGTTCAACAGAGACTAGGCTAAAGACCTGGAAGTTGACTGGATATAAAGCACAAGAGAGAGAGGAAATACTCAGAGCTGTAGCACCTCTGGAAGAAAAGGAAATATGTGGAGTTGTTTGAGGACTATATTACAGATATGTGGCCAACCAGGTATAAAAATAAAGGACATAAGGAAAGCTGGTGGTACAAGTCCAGGATGTTATCAAAAGAAAGAAGGAGTGCAAGAAAAACTGGGAGATAGAAAAAATGGGCCGCGCTAAGAAAAAATACTGGTTGGCTAACAAAGAGGCTAAGATAGCAGTTACAATAGCAAAGAACAAGGCATCAGAGACACTCTACCAGATTCTGGAAAGTGACTCAGCAGACAGCACAAAGAAATTTAATCAGGTTGCAAGGCAAAGACAGAAAGATAAAGAAGATAGTCATTAGACACCATTTATAAGGGATCCAGCAACAACATACTCACCACACCACAGGACAGCAAAGGCATATGGAAGGAGTGCTTCCAGCAGCTTCTGAATGAAGAAATCCTGCTAGAAGCTGTACTGCCTCCAAACACAGCCTACGATGAAAGAAGAAGAGGAGATCACCCTAGAAGATGTAAGAACAGCACTAAGGAATATGAAGTCAGGGAAATCAACAGTCTCAGATGACATCACAGGAGATACGATCAAGGTGTTGGGCGAGTTAGGGAAGAAATGGCTCCAGAGGATCCTAATGGCAGTATTGAGAGAAAGGTATACCCCTGATAAATGGTGAGTATGCATTCTTGTGCCAGTGTACAAGAGCAAAGGGGACATTCACAACTGTGGACAGTACAGAGGTATCAAACTCTTGTCACACTACATGAAAATTCTGGAGAGGGTCATTGATAAATGAATATGCATGTAGTAGAAAATAAGGTGGGACATGAGTAGTTACGATCCAGGTCAGTATGCAGCACAACCAGTTTTCAGTGAGACAGATAGTTGAGAAGAAGCTAGAGATGAGGAAAGAATCCAACTGGGCATTCCTATACTTGGAGAAAGCAAATGGCAAGATCCTTAGAACGCTGATTGGGGCAGTCCTGTAATGGGTTGATATCCACAAACATTGGTAGAATCAGTGCAGGCTATGTAGAGGGACTCAATGATATAAGTATGAACAGTGTTTGGACTCACAGGGAGGTTCCCAGTGGGAGTGGATGTGCATCAGAGTTCAACTCTGAGCCCATTGCTGTTCATACTGGTCATGGACTACATTAGCAAATAAATCAGTGGAGACAGCTCAACAAAGCTGCTGTATGCAGATGAGGTGGTGTTAAAGCAGACTCTGGACAAGAACTTCAGCAAATGAGAGAAGAATGGAATGCAACACTGAAGGCACACGGGATGAAAATGAATAGCGACAGTTGCAATTGCAGCAAATGAGGGAAATCAAAAGAAGCTCGGGATCAAGAAACAAGGGAAAATAGTGAAACAGAATAACAGTTTCAAGTATCTAGGAGAGATGGCTGATGAGAAGCAAGTCTGAATGAGGAGGTCAATACTAGAATCAGGGAGGCTATAGCCAAATGGCAAAGAGTGTCAAGAGTAGTGTGTGTGTGACAGATGAATGCCAAAGAAGGTGAAAAGTAAGGTGTATAAAAGAGTGGTGCATCCAGTACTACTGTATGGTACAGAAATCCTAACAGTAAAGGCACTTAAAGAAACTAGAGTTGATGGAGATTAAGTGCCTGAAATAGGTGATAGGATGCACACAGTGAGACAGATGAAGAAATGAGGATATCAGTGCAGAAACCCAAATAGTTCCAATTGCAGAGAAGATCAAAGAAGACAGATTACAGTGGTTTGGGCACATATGCAGAAAAGCAGAGACACAATCTGGTGAACAATATTTGGGACAGACAGGAAGAAGCCAAGTAGAAATGAGGGCATCCAACAAAGAGATGGATGGAATGTGTGAGAGAAGACTTACAACACTCAGGCATGTTTGTTAAAGAAGGTTGGAGAGAGTTATTTAATCAAGCAAGATGATAACAGTCAAAATTACATCTTGATCCAATTTAGAAAATGGGAAAACAGGTTTGATGAGGATGATGACCATGGGAATACCATAGCCAGACTTTCTTTAGACACATTATATTTTCATTGACTGTAATGTGGAGAGGTGATGCCAGGTAATCATTTTATGGACATATTTTCTTATTATTGTTAATGGCCTACAACATTGATGATATATTACTGCTTACTATACATTTTTATGAATTGTTAAATAGCAGGATATAGTATTATTAGTGATGATGAGCACCATAGATAAGTGTGATATTAACAGGTAAACCTATTAACTCATCTGACAAACATTACATGACAGAACTGTGTCGTTTTGGTACTACACAAATTTTATGATAGCAGCACTGACCTACTTTGTGTTAGAAACAGATATATATATATATATATATATATATATATATATGGGTTCCTATGACTTCATCGAACTGTGAAATCACCGACACTCACCTCTTCGACACCGATCCATCGATGTCCATATCATCGACAATTCCGGTAAGCGATTTTCCCCCTCACAGGACCCATGGTAGCGCTTCTTCCTGTGTTACACCGATTAGGGTTTACGTGATTCCGTATAATGTACCTTGAAAGCGCTACCATGGGTCCTGTGAGGGGGAAGATCGCTTACCGGAATTGTCGATGAAATGGACGTCGATGGATTGGTGTCGAAGAGGTGAGTGTCGGTGATTTCACAGTTCGATGAAGTCATAGGAACCCATATATATATATATAAATAGATAGCTAGCTAGATAGATTGATACAGATATAAATATATAGATATGCATAGATAAATATAAAAACTTTTCAATAAAGCCTGCACTAAGTGCACACGATATGTATTCAAGAACATCCATACCATATTTTTTGTGCTTTGTAGTCACTCAAAAAGATTACACTAAGTGTACATGCAGTCTACACTTTGTGGTATCTTTTATGAATCCCTGTAAATATTTAAAACTGCAAGAAAATCAGTAAGAAAACTGAAATTAGGAGGAAGAGTTGCAAATTATGTCTGTGTTATCTGTTCACTCAGAACGGTGTACACTTAATGTACACTTAGTGTAAGCAGTATTGAACCCCAGGGAATGTTTTTTTTTTTGTTTGTGTGTTTCATTTTGCATGCTTAAAGGCAGTAGCTTTTTGACATTTGTGATTTTGATGAATTTTAGGTCTTTCAATCATTTTTGTTGTGTTATAAAATACTTTTCATTTGATAATGTTTTACTGTATACTAAGTCAAGAAAATGGTTTGCTGCATTGTTATTATGGACTAGAGCAATAGTATTGTAGATAATTTGTTATTGGAGCAAGCTGTCATGGCTGGGATGCCTTCAATCAGTGCTGGGTGATTTATCACTGGAGAAGTGTACTAAAACACCCTAAGCAATATTAGTACGGAAATGTAGAGAAGAAAGATGGTTGTGGAGCTTGGGGAAGAACTAAACTTAGACACTGGGGAGTTCAACCTACAGGTGACTAAGCAACTTGTAGTTTGAAATGGCCGAGGTGAAACGTTTAATATGGGGCTCCTGTACATCACTAGTCATTAATGTACAGACTCTTAATTAAAGGAAATTTTGCTTACACAAGTTATAAAAGTTGAGGGAGCACAGTGGTGATTGCCAATGTTCTCTGTCTTGTAAGGATACTGACAGTGCAAGATGTGATGTTATGAGGTAGTGCCATATGTGATTTGGGATCACAGCCAAGCCAAGGCTTGGATTTAGAGACTTTTCCAGCAGGTGTCTGTGGTTCAGCACATCCAGGGGTCAGCCCTATTACTGCTTCCAAGTTTCCAGCAGTCCATTTCCATCTCAGAGACAAGGGTGCCAAGTATGGACCTGACTCGGTTCCCCCGGACACACACCTTCCAAGTTCCTGTGTACCTTCCCAGATCCGGAGCCAGGGGAACTCCGGTGGTATCGACCATCGAGTTCATACACATCCAGGTCCTTCCAGTCAAGGTACTACTTCTCTTTCTTCATGGTTAAATTGAGCATTTGAGTTTGGTAATTCATCAAAGTCAACTAAACCAGACTATAACATGAGTGTCTCTACAGACTTGCCTTCCAAATTAAATACATTTGATCAAAATCTTTTGAAACTAAGAAAATTAAAAATGGAGGCGGCATATTATGGGGAATGTAAATGAGCCAATATAATCCCCAAAGGCCTTAGATCCTGGCAGTACCCAATTGGCCTCCAGGACAGATCTGCTTTCCATAGAGATTTAATAAAACTATTCGACCGTTATGGGATCAAACTCATGGAATTGATTTTCCATCATTATCAGCAGGCTATTGACATTCTTCTTCTTGATACTTCTAAGCTTGATGATGCCATTAGGAATGACATAACCTTCCATAGATACAAGTTTGACTATGACCGCACCTTTTATAGTATAGATCAACACATTTCTAAATTAACTTCTACTAAGATAAAGAAGTTAAACAGGGACATTGAAGTGTATAAACGTGGTACAGCATATCCCAAACCCCCTCCATCCCAAGGCAATTTTTTGGCTCACATGCCTTGGGTGGGTGAAAACCGCCAGCCTCTCGAAGCTTGCTTTGTTTCAACTGACTATTCTGACTCAGCTACTGTTTTGAATTCCCCAAGAATTGAAGAATCTATTAACAGTAGTGATCAGCAAGCAGTCCTCAACCTTACCACTCCGCCTGGTGGGGCAGAGGGAGGTAACCCTTTTCGAGTCCTGGCCTGGATGATTGAATGAGAGAGAATTATGCATGAAAGTACTGAGGCATCTAATGGTCAAATCTGCCTGAAGAGGAGTACTATTTAAAACATATGAGATGGGAACAGCTTTTTTAACAAATGCTAAAATACTGCACTTTTCTGCATTTAACGTTAGACTATTTTCAGTACAGCAGGTACTTGTATATTCCAACCCTTACTGGAGCTGTTTAGTACCAGTGGATGAGCAGATAACAGCATCCAGCTTGCAGTCATCACCAAACTTAGTCAAAGACACTTGTGGGATATTGGACTGGATGTCTACAAAATAAATGCCAAACAGGAAAGGGCCCAGTACCCCACTGGTTACAAATTTTAATTCAGAGAGGATACCAACAACTGTTGAACAGCTAACCCATGGATAAAACAAGGGATTTCATAAAGTTTGTCTATTTTTAGACAACACCAGTGCAAAGAATAGTCTCAAAAGTCTCAGCTGGATCACGTTAAGCAGGTGTGCACTGAGTGACCATTGTCCACACTGTCTGTAACTTTTTTCAGAGAAGCTTTCTAGGTTCAGAAGACAGGATCTGCCCTTTATAAAACCAAACTGATAGGGGGGTCAGGATCAGTTAAGTTGCCTGTGTCTACATAAATGAGTTGTGATTTGATCCATGACTTTATATATATATATATATATATATATATATATATATATATATATATATATAGGTCTACCTGATTTAACCAAAAGCTTCAAACGCCGACAACGAGAACACCGACACCAGAAGATCGACAATGGAGAAGACCGAAGGTTGAAAATCCTGACGCTGACAGCACCGACACATTAAGGTAAGTGTGCGGTAGGGACGGACGTTAGGGTTAGGGTGTGGGTCAGGTAAGTTTGCGATAGTGACGGACCTTAGGGTTAGGGTTTAGGTTAAGGTTAGTGCACAGACAGTTGTGTATGTAAGGTTTAGTGTAGGTTTATAAGGTGTTTGGTGTGCTTGTGCTGTGTGCGTGTTTTTCGGAAAAGGTATTTGTTTTGTTGATTGTCAGGATTGTGGTTTGTCAGGCATGTGAAGTTTCGTGTTTTTGAACGTTCGGTTTTGTGGTGTTGGTTATTTTGTTGTCGGTGTTTTGGCATGTAGGGGTTATCAGTTAGATCCATATATATATATATATATATATATATATATATATATATATATATATATATATATATATATATATATATATAAAACTGGTGAGGCTGATAGGTCTTTAATTGCCTGGATCTGTACTGGGACCACCTTAATGGAGGGGAGTCACAGTGGATGTTCTCCAGGCATCAGGCACAAAACCTGTGGGTAGGCTGAGGTTGAAAGTTTCGGTAGAGGCTCAGATAATATGTACCTAGCACTAATATAAATGCAGGCTTTGTGCTCTCTGGTCTCATGGAAGTATTACTTTTAGCCTTTGACAGGGATTTACAAACTTGTTCCATGGTGATTTCAGAGGAAACTAAATTGTCAGGGGGTACTGAAAGCAACAATGTAGGTGGGTGGGATAAGGTTAACACTAAACTGGTCTCCTAATCATAACAGTCAGATCAGGGTTCTGGTATGGAATAGGTAGGGTAGTCATCAGAGGGCAGTGATGCCCCTCTAAAAGAGGGAACAGTGGACTCTGAATGCTTATTGCTGGATCATCTGTTTAGGCAACTCATACTCCATTCATGCATAGGAATGGTGGTAATTGGAAGTAGAGTCCAGTCATTACTGAAAGGGTGATGAGGGGGAACCCTCAAGATGCTAAAAAGATAGTACACAAAGTTGTCATACATACACTGGTTATTTTGTGTAAGGATTGGAGGATGAGCTATATTCCAGAATTTCCTTGTGCACTTTTCCCAGAGATGCACCTTGACTAAAATACCCTCCACCCCCCACATATTCTTAAAATATTTTGTATCTCTTCAATGTAGCAATGGAAGCAGTATGTGGATGATAGCTGTCAGAAATGAGATCTTCCGTGATACCCCTTTGGCCCTGTTTCATGCTTTGTATAAGGGGTTTATGCTACAAGAAAGGAATTCATGACTGAGCCAAAACCTTTTTACTTTTAATGTGTTTATTAATGATACAGAATCACTGCTATTCCTGATCATTAGGAAGGGACCATCAGCAGATTTAGTGAGCAGACTTAAGGTAATGCCTATAGGTAATCCTTTGGGACATTAATTTTATTGACGTTTTTCATTACTGTATGATGTGTAAAATAGCTTAATGGATGTTGATTTTGTTTTACGTTTATACTTCTTTCCTGTTTAGACTTTGCTAGTAATCCCATGGTATCAGTCAGAGTCTGACATGTTATTATCCTATACATGAACTGCATAAAACTGTTGTATTTTACATTGCTACTGTGAATGTCTACATTCTGTTGTCTTTTTTATTCATTATATTTGCCTGAATGACACAGGTCAAAGCTGGAAATGGTCCTCAGAAAAGTTCACTTGTCTTGATAACAAATGAAAAAATGTGAATAAGTAAATAAATCAGTAAATAAATCTTTCTGTGGAAATTTTCTACCTGCCTAATGTCATTAGCTCTGTAAAGCTGCTAGAACAGCCCAAAGAATGTTAGATGACTAATGTTCTTAACTCTATAATGTTCCAGAAGAGAGTACAGTATGATAGGTGTAGCCTTAATATTGTCCTGAGCATTTAAAGAATGATGTTGAAGTTCCTTATGTCTCCATCTTATCTTAAAACTCATTACCCCATGAGTCTTTACTACAACCTATTTGTGTTATATAGGTTAATTGCAATGATCGTTCCCAAATATTTCTCTCTTAATACAGATCTCTTGACCCTTTTCTTCCTATTCTATCTCTTATACATGATTTCTTCATAAATACTTGACTTCCCACCTCTTTGAATCAAATCCTAGCTGCCACTTGTATCCTTTGCATTATCTATACCATGTTTGCATTATGTATATAAAACAAATGCTTAGTTCATAGTTTGGTCCCATAAGCTTTACCTGTGCTTTACATACGTACTTTGAAGGAATACTATATGAACTGATGAGCAGTGCTCTGAAAATCCAAAAACCAGCGTAGACATACAACAACAAAGTTCAACAGAAGGGAGGTCTTATATAACTATTTTGAACAATTTTTGCCATCTAGGGTGGGAGGCACTCGATCGTGCCTTAGGTATGTATAGATGTTGCATATTTAGAGTGGCCTAAAGCATTTGACACTGTTCTTCATGATGAAAACATGAAGGTTATAAAAAGAGAGTTAAATAGCTATATCAACAGATAGGACACTGATTTATTTGTTTATTTATTTATTTAGTTTGCTTCCTGGAGTACTCCCAGTAGACCATTTGGAGGCACAAACTAGATGAAAAGTTTCACAAAACAAAAAACAGAACTAATTTGCAAATGTGGAGAGGTAAGCAGCAGGTGAGAACAAAGGGTCAAAGTAGAGGTGATGTAGATGAGTGAGAAGATAGGTGATATGCTCAGTGAAAGCACTTGCAATCAGATTTTTCATGAAGGTTTTGCTTCAGTTGTGTTCTGAAATGAGGGAAAAAGGATTTTTTTTTAGGTGAAAGAGAGGAACTGCCAGAGTTTTGGTGCAAGAATGGAGAAGGTGTGATTGGTACAGTGCAGACTGGTTTGGGAGTATGGAGTGAGGGAGTTAATTGGAGAAGTTGTTGAGGTTGTAGGGGATAGTTTTATTAGCAAAAAAACAAAAAGGCACCTGGATGAAGTAGTTTAAAAACAAGAGACTCTATGAGTAATTGAACTCTGTAGGACTCTGGGAGCCATCTGGCTTTGAATGGGGGAGGTTCAGTGGTATTCCTAAGAGTTGGAAAGGAATCTGCAGATTTTGTGGTCAATGGACTTTAGTGTGAATGTTTTCTAGAGGCATTATTTGAGTGAAACCTATTTGTTTTTTACTTGGAGTTCTTCATAGATCTGTACTTGGGCCATCTCTAGTTATTATCTTCATTAACCAATTCCCAGTAAAACAATGGCTAGTTTAGCAAATTAACAGACAATGCAGAAGTGGGAACAGTTGCCAACAACATAAAGAATCAGGAAAGGTTACAAGTTTTCATTGATGAACTTGATGACCAGACTAGTAGAACTGATCTGAAGTTTAATGTAAGCAAATCCAAAGTCATATATGTTGGAGTAAATAGTTCCTGTCACCCAGATGCTGAATCCAATGGCTGCAGATGAATATATAAGATATTTGGATATTACTATAGATAAAGAAAACATCACTGGAGAACAATATGTTAATGATCATTAGGAAGTTGTATTCATCTTATAACGATATTGTTCTCACTACTTTGTGTTGGGAACAAATGTGCTTTGCTTCCACTATACAAAGATGTGATTAGGCCATTTACTGAACATAATACAATTGTCTCTTCATATAACATCTTGAAGATACATAGGCTAGAAAGAATCCAGATTTTTTAAAAGGCAGATTACTAGCATAAGAAAGCTAATATATATGAACAGGTCAGAGATACTATCCATGTAAAGTATAAGTTGCAGATTGTTTAGGGTGATCTCATGCTAACATGTAAGATAATATAAAAGAACATTGAAGAAAGAGCTACTGCATTGGGAATAAATGCAGACAACACAAAACTGGAGCAAAGAGCAACAATAATATTATAGTAGTACCCTCCCATTTGTAACTTCTTTAGGTAAAAAATCTTTTCAGTATCAGGCATGTTTATTATGGAATGCAATCCCCTATAAAATAAGGAATGTAGGCACACTTGGCACACAACACCCTTTTAAGGGCAGCGTGGTTATCTGGGCAGGGAAAAGAGTATACAACTGAAGGCTGACTAGTGACAATCTCTTAGAAGGCCTCAATACAGCTTACACTTTATAAATATGCACATTGAACATTGAGCTTTGCACTTAAATTATACTTCCTGTCTGCTTCTCCATTCAATAGCTCCATTTAAGCATAATCCTTACTCAAGTTACGAATTTCACAAAACATGTACTTTCAGCAAAATTTGACATCACATGAACAATAAGTAAGTGACTGTCATCAGTCAAGAATAATAAAAATATATCTCACACATAATATAGTTAACTAAATGTATGATAAAATGCACAGAAATGTTTTTAAAATAAAATTCCTTTCATTTGTTTCCTAGCCAAGTTCTTGAATATTGAAGTGGTTTCCTTGACATTAATACTTTGCATTGATCCTTATTTCTTAAAACTCACCTCTTCCATTTAGTCCTTCCTCTGTCCATAGTATTTTGTGCCTCCATTTGATATTCCCTTTCCACTTCTTTTATCCACTAACATATACTTGAGAGCATTAAATATTTGCATTTCCTTGTTATCTAGTTAATAGTCATTAAGAGTGGAAGTTTCACAATGTAGAAGCTTTGTTTTTCAGTCTTCCCTTTTTTCCTTGGATTCCTAGCTGGATGTACTGTGCCAAAGTGAGAATTTCTCTCATCCCCCCCCTTTTTTGTTTCTTAAACTCTATACAGCATTGCTTCACATTGAGGCATGAACAAATTACATGAGTTAGCCTGCACCAGCTGTGCATAGGGATAAAACCCTGCATGAACAAATTACATGAGTTAGTCTGCACCACCTGTGTGCAGGGAAAAAAATCTGCATGAGCAAATTACATGAGTTAGCCTGCACCACCTGTGCATAGGGATAAAACCCTGCATTAGCAAATTACATGAGTTAGCCTGCACCAGCTGTGCATAGGGATAAAACCCTGCATGAACAAATTACATGAGTTAGCCTGCACCACCTGTGTGCAGGGAAAAAAATCTGCATGAACAAATTACATGAGTTAGCCTGCACCACCTGTGCATAGGGATAAAACCCTGCATGAGCAAATTACATGAGTTAGCCTGCACCAGCTGTGCATAGGGATAAAAGCCTGCATGAACAAATTACATGAGTTAGCCTGCACTACCTGTGCACAGGGATAAAACCCTGCATGAGCAAATTACATGAGTTAGCCTGCACCACCTGTGCACAGGGATAAAACCCTGCATGAGCAAATTACATGAGTTAGCCTGCACCACCTGTGCACAGGGATAAAACCCTGCATGAACAAATTACATGAGTTAGCCTGCACTACCTGTGCACAGGGATAAAACCCTGCATGAACAAATTACATGAGTTAGCCTGCACCACCTGTGCACAGGGATAAAACCCTGCATGAGCAAATTACATGAGTTAGCCTGCACCACCTGTGCACAGGGATAAAACCCTGCATGAACAAATTACATGAGTTAGCCTGCACCACCTGTGCACAGGGATAAAACCCTGCATGAACAAATTACATGAGTTAGCCTGCACCACCTGTGCACAGGGATAAAACCCTGCATGAGCAAATTACATGAGTTAGCCTGCACCACCTGTGCACAGGGATAAAACCCTGCATGAACAAATTACATGAGTTAGCCTGCACCACCTGTGCACAGGGATAAAACCCTGCATGAACAAATTACATGAGTTAGCCTGCACCACCTGTGCACAGGGATAAAACCCTGCATGAACAAATTACATGAGTTAGCCTGCACTACCTGTGCACAGGGATAAAACCCTGCATGAACAAATTACATGAGTTAGCCTGCACCACCTGTGCACAGGGATAAAACCCTGCATGAACAAATTACATGAGTTAGCCTGCACTACCTGTGCACAGGGATAAAACCCTGCATGAACAAATTACATGAGTTAGCCTGCACCACCTGTGCACAGGGATAAAACCCTGCATGAGCAAATTACATGAGTTAGCCTGCACCACCTGTGCACAGGGATAAAACCCTGCATGAACAAATTACATGAGTTAGCCTGCACCACCTGTGCACAGGGATAAAACCCTGCATGAACAAATTACATGAGTTAGCCTGCACCACCTGTGCACAGGGATAAAACCCTGCATTAGCAAATTACATGAGTTAGCCTGCACCAGCTGTGCATAGGGATAAAACCCTGCATGAACAAATTACATGAGTTAGCCTGCACCACCTGTGTGCAGGGAAAAAAATCTGCATGAACAAATTACATGAGTTAGCCTGCACCACCTGTGCATAGGGATAAAACCCTGCATGAGCAAATTACATGAGTTAGCCTGCACCAGCTGTGCATAGGGATAAAAGCCTGCATGAACAAATTACATAAGTTAGCCTGCACCACCTTTGCACAGGTGGTGCAGGTGGTGCAGCACCTGTGTGCAGGGATAAAACCCTGCATGAGCAAATTACATGAGTTAGCCTGCACCACCTGTGCACAGGGATAAAACCCTGCATGAACAAATTACATGAGTTAGCCTGCACTACCTGTGCACAGGGATAAAACCCTGCATGAACAAATTACATGAGTTAGCCTGCACCACCTGTGCACAGGGATAAAACCCTGCATGAGCAAATTACATGAGTTAGCCTGCACCACCTGTGCACAGGGATAAAACCCTGCATGAACAAATTACATGAGTTAGCCTGCACCACCTGTGCACAGGGATAAAACCCTGCATGAACAAATTACATGAGTTAGCCTGCACCACCTGTGCACAGGGATAAAACCCTGCATGAACAAATTACATGAGTTAGCCTGCACCACCTGTGCATAGAGACAAAACCCTGACTAGAGCCCTGGCAACCTCACCAGCTCCAGACATAGGCAAGATTTAAAACCACCAAAATCTCACATGTAGAAGGAAAACAACAGGATATAGAACCCACACAATTTATTGCACTTTGTGCCTCGGCCACAAAAGCCTTCAAAGAGTTATATTCCTTTACACCACCTTCTATAAATATATATATATATATATATATATATATATATATATATATATATATATATATATATATATATACTCCTTAATACAATCAAGCAATAAGACAATTAAATAATAAAACAATGAAATCATTATTAAAGTAAACATTTCCAATTAATCTCCTGATTTAATCCCCCTGGTGTAAGAGTGTTGAACTTTAAAATAAAAATGGCTTCTTTATATGATAATATATTTTTCAACATTACTTCATCTCCCAATTTCACAAAAACTTTTTCTAAAACTGTTGCTTGTAACAAGCTATCATAACTATTATGTTTTTGCATAAAGTGAACTGCTATAGACCTTTCAAGTTTTTGTTTTTTAATATCCCTAATGTGTTCCTGCAACCTAATCTTAAACTTTCTTTTACTCTCTCCAGTATAAAACAGGTTGCAGGGACACTTAAGGCAATAGCTAACTCCTACACATTAATGGGTTGAAATATTTTACCATTAATTCTGTTAAAATTAAGAACAATATGTGAACATACATCACAGTTGTTGCAAGGCATAGTACCCTTACATTTTAAAGATGACATAACATTTTCCGCAGATAATACACAATAAGCCCTAACTAATGTTTTGCCCTCTTTTATAAGAAATAGATGACCTACTACATATAATTTTCTTTAAATCATCATCTCTTTTTAAAAAATTCCAATAACAGTTAACCAATTTCCAGATCTTATCACTCAAAATGTTATAAGTTGTAACAAAAATAGGTAAGGTTTAGCCTGAGGAAGAAGGGGAGGAACAGGAAGAAACAGATAGTCATCTATACGCAGACTAAAAGAGAAGGAGAAAAAAATTAAGACCACTGTCTAATTCTTTCTACCTCTATGGCATGTCCTCTACCTATGAAATTATCCTGACCAATAATTTTCAGTGGTCCAAAAATGTATTTCACCTGAAAGTTGACTGTTGCTCCACACTGGAATGAAATCATGGTCTGCAGTTACCCAGATATTGGTTCTACTTGTTATTTAGCTTCTCATCCTGTCCTCACTTTCCATAAACCCTTTCTTCCAGTTCTCTGCATGGTGCCACATATCCTACAAGTCAAGTGTCCAACATCCCTATCTGTCAGTGCCTGACCAACCAAATGTAGCATATCCTCTTACTGTACTGCTTTCATTCACATCCTGCCTTCTATCTCAGGATCCTCTCAAATTGATTAATATAACCTTACAAAGTACAATTTGCTGTCTTACGAACTTTCAGCTTCATACTGCTTTTATTCAGCTATTACCTTCCGCTCCATTCTAGATGCCCCTTCCCCCAAACACATCTCCTCCCCAAAGCTTGAATAATACACATTAATCCAGGAATGTAACTTCTGATAGATTATAGTTTCTCGGTCAAGAGGAATTTTTTTTCAATTTTCTGCAAGTACTAAACCTCTCTTTATATATTAGTCATTGAGTTTTAAGAATGTACTTAATGTATAGCCTCCTTTACTGCCTCCCCAAATTTCCTCCGCTCCTTTTATTTTGGTTAGTTAGTTAGTTAGTTAGTTAGTTAGTTAGTTAGTTAGTTAGTTAGTTAGTTAGTTAGTTGGTTAGTTAGTTAGTTAGTTAAACAGGCAAGGACACCAGACCATTAGTCCCTTTTTAACCATGATGTAGTTACAGAACAAACTAAATAAAACCTAGAATAAAGTAGTGAGACACAAATGCACAAATAGTAGTGGGAAACCCTTAGACACAGCAAAATATCTTCAAGAAAATAATACTGCCATAGTTCAAAGAAACATTTTGAGTTCCATCTAGTGAGGGCCTACATTAGCAGCTCTTACAAGCTGTGATGGACTACTTTTGACAACTGCACCAATACTTTTGCGTTTAGCTTCACTACTTTGGTGTTTTTAACTACCTACTGAATGAATCCAGCATGAGTAATATTTTACTGCAGCAAGAAAGTAGTTCCAAGGGAAATATCCATGCTTAGCATAGCTTAGATAAACAAATAAGGGAGTATGCAGAATAACTGAGATCTTTTAGAAACTGACTTTTACAAAGTATATATTTGTAGCTAACATATCGAAAATATCAGAGAGAATCTGTTTTAACCCACTGTACCTCTGATGTGGGGTGCTACAACTCATCCTTGTAACTCCAAGACTGCAATGCCTCAAATAAAGGAAATACTTTTTTCAGGAAAACTAATTATTCCATTTTTTTCTGAGGTAGAGTGACTTGGGGTTAATATATTTAGCTACTGAAAATATAGGAAAATTATCTCTTGTGTTAGAGGGCTGGGGACACAGTTCAACTGTAAAAATATTCAGTACTCTAAAACTTGATTTATTTATAGTATAAAGACTCTGTTTTCACTATTTTTGCAGTTTTTAATTCAGTATTAATATGATTCAAATAGCTGAATATTTATAGTTTCATATTCAAAGTTTTGAAATGCAAGAAAAGATATACCAGAAGACACACAAATGTATTTGCTACAGGTCTATATCATAAGCGCAAACACTTAGGTTGTCGAATATGGCATGATCAATACCTAATAAGCGAATTGCGAGTACACCGAATGCTGGAAACCGCAAAATTCGAAATCCCGATTCGGCATAGTTGGGCCTGGTGTAGTGTAGTTCCGTAAGGTAAGTGTGCAATAGTTACGGACCTTAGGGTTAGGGTGCAGATTAAGGCAAGTGCATAGATAGTAATGTATGTAAGGGTTAGAAAAAGGGGTTGGTTAAATGTATGTGTGTGGATTATTTATTTTGTTTGGGTACAGCTTATTAAGGTAAGTGTGCGATTGTTACGGACATTAGGGTTAAGGTAAGTGCATAGAAAGTAATGTATGTAAGGGTTAGTGTAGGTTTAGAAGTAGGGTTTAGGTTAGTGTATGTATGTGGTTTACTTATTTTGTCTGGGTGGGTAGTATGTAGCGAGCGGTGTAGTGGGAAGTGTGTTTTGTTTTCGTTAGTGGGTGGAGCGGTGTTGGCCAAGTAAACGTATTCGGTGATGTGTTTTTCTGCATTGTGAGGTTTCACTGACTTGTGCGTTCGCTGAATAGGTGTCGATCATGTTGTATTCGACAACCTAAGCGTTCGCGCATATAATATAGACCCCTTTGCTACTAATGTCTCTGGTTTATTTAAACATATATTTGTTAGTTCTTTAATGTCAGCCATATTTTTGTGTGTATGATTGAATGAGTAAGTGAGTGAGTGAGTGAAGAAGGGGGAAGGAGTAAAAATGGTAAGCAGTATGAGAATGATTGAGTGAACATCTTTATTCAGCTCTTGAGTTGCTGCTTGAAACATCATTAAACCTAATCCTCTCTCTTATGTTTTCTTTGATTTAGGTACTGTTGGTCATTTTTGCAATCATCAATACATTAGGCAATTACTGATGTCTGATTTTACATGGTACTATACATATTTCATTACTGTAGCTACCATTTATAAAAGCTGAATCCAAGCCTATTATTCAGAATGGAGATTAAATGATATATTGTAATTTAATATAACTTAGTTTAGCTACATCATTATAATGTTAGATTCAGCAGCAGATGTAATGCAAATATGATTATGTCTTCTCTTTATAGAAGCTTTTCCTAGAGGTCATAGTAAATGGGAATGTTTTCAGGCATAAAACTGAAAACTTTATCAATGATAAGCAACATCTGCTACATCAGTTGCGTTTCCTAAATATTTAATCAACCTGCATTAATTTTAGTAGAAGTATAGATTAAACATGATTTCGGCAATCTTATTATAGATGGAAAAGGCAATTTAAAATGTATGCATATTTTCCAAGTCACTACACAGTTTTATTGGTCTTAGCATGTAACATTTTCTATTTAACAAAAGTGTTATGACATGAAAAATATTACTTGGCTTCACTTTGCCTTGAACTATATGAACTCATTTCCTCCTTGACACTAATATGCATGAGAAGCTTGACTTGATATATTGCTATTACCTTTTGATCTTGTATTTTAGAGCTTTTATTTATATCTTGTTAAAGATCGCTGGTACACGGAGTTCTAAATGATTCTAGTTCAGAAGCATTTAATGCCTTGCATCAATTTAGATGTGGGTTGTAAATGCTCTCTCATATTTTGTCCCCTTTATTAGCTTTGGTATCTTTATTTATTAAAAGATAGAGTTATACACAGGTTGTTTATCAGGAGTATAGTTATGAAAAATGTTGTAATTGAGTCTGGCAGCATTTTAAATATAACAAGAACTCTGCAGCATTTCTTCTCACTTACACTGTTTTCATTTTATGTCTTTAAATCCAGTACTGTCAATTTTATAGTCATTATACTGAACAGTTTTAATTGTTTTCTGCAGAAAATATTTCTGATTGTAGGTCAGCCAATGGCTTCCTTCAACAATATTGCCCATGGCATAGTGCCTTATATTACTGACAATGAAATGTTTTGTCCAAGCAAATGGTAGATAAGTTTTCCATCCAGGAGTTCTACCATATTAATGTAAACCAATGTCAGTAACAGCTCTAATAAAATGCCTTGAAATGAAAGCAAAACAAATCTCTGTCAATAGGCACAGTTATGAAAGTATCCTTGAAACAGTTGTTTAATTGAATTTACTTTGCTTTGCTAAACATATGGAGGGCGTGATTACCGGATAACTCCCATCACTAATATCTGGCAACCAGAAATCTTGAAGTTTCTGTCTATGGGTCACATTAATGGTGTCAGTAGCTTAAAGTCACTGTAGTAATATAATGTAGCATGCAGACAGTGGTATTGGTGGTATAATTATTGATCCATTTTTAATTACTGTGCTAACTACATCTAATTAGACAGACACAAAATATAGTGTACTGTAAAGGAAACTGGTTGTCATATAGAAACCTGAAACTAAATGTTTAAAAGTAGCCATCAAGGAAAACCAGGTAAACCAGTAAGATTCTGTGATATTCAGTTATAGGACTATTTGTATCTGGTATATCTGCATCCAACATGAAATGATGTATGGAAAGCAAGGACAATATGCTTGCAGATAATAAAAACAAGAGTGCAGTAATAGCAAATGGACAGAACATTATTTGCAGGATCTGGTTAAACATGCACCACCTTACTCATGCATGCTAACCCTACCCCTGTACGCTACCTTTAGAGAAACCATTTCCCTAAACAATGACACTTATCAAGACACTCAGACTCAGAACACACATATGCATGCACACATGCACTACAATGCATCTATCCCCTAACCTAAACCTACCTCTAACCCAAAAAAACAAGTCACACAAATACCTCTGACCCACATACACACCATCAAACTATTCCCTTACCTAACCCTAACCTGCAACTGTATAAACACACTCCTAAATCTCAGCAATATGAACATTCAGCTAAACAAATGTTCAATAAAGCAAACTTTAGGCAGCCATGACCACTGTCACCCACATTAACTGCTACAGTATCATTCCTCTCAACTGTATAGATTTTCACAGAATGTCCTGATTTGTTCCTCATAATTTTGGTCTGTTTTTCATACAGTTGTGGTTTTCTGGCAAATAACTGGCAAATCATTAAAGAATTAAGTTAGAAAATAATGACAGACATTTGAGTTTCAGATGTCATATGTTTCAGAAAATTCATGCTAATGCAAAATCTGTTATTCTATCAACTTTCTAAGTTTGTAAGACTAATATTTCAAACATGTCCCTAGTTTTGTGCCTTTGTCCCACTTTTATGTACTATGGCTTTGTCCAGATGTTTTGCTCTAAGAGGTTGAGCGGTATGCACAATATGTGTGCATATTTATTTATCTAGATTTATACATATATATATATATATATATATATATATATATATATATAATTATTTACACAAGGTGGGTAATTCAATAAACCCTACATAGAGTGATTCTCCATGTAGGAATAGTGGTAAGGTTCGAACATGGAACATGGTCGTCGAGTATTCCAGGAAACAAGGCTCGGGGTGTGCACGAGCTTCCCTACACCGTACGGACACAAAGGTGTCTGCAGAATGCAAATCACCTCATCTGCTGGTAAGAACCATGCAAATTAGGTGATTTTGAATTTCTGGAAGCATAAAGGTACTCGTGTAGGTGCCATGTAAGCCTCCAAACACGTATGCGGTTACAAACCGTATACCGGAGGATAAAAATTAAACATGGGCTGTCACAGCCCAAATAAAATATGGTATAATGTCCAGTAGGCATGAAAATTACCAAAACTATGGCCAGTGAATTAAAAAAGTAATACAATATATTAAAAATTAAACTTTTTTTAATACCGATGCCATATTTAAGCGGCGGGCAGCCATGGGCAAACATGCTATTTTACAAGAAAAATAAATAAAAAGTGGAAAATATGACATTTACAGCTATACAAAGTTATTACATTATAGTGGCCAGCATGCAGAGTCATACAATGGCAGGTTATAGTTGTTACTAAGGACATAGTCTCTGATATAGTGCAGTATCCAGGGTATATGCAATAAGGTGTATGTAAATGAGCCAAGTTTATTGAATAGCAAAATGGGCCACAGTGTCCGCAGGTACTAACTGTGTAAGGGCTAGAACCATAGTAGTGTAGGCAGAAGAGACAACTGACATTAAAAGAGGGTGTGTCATGGTATGTGTAAGCAGATTGGAGCTTAGCGGCACCTGTTTGCACTCAGCTAAGCACAGCTAAGCAAGAGGGGGTGTCTGAGGCTACTAAGCTGTGCTTAGATTCATGGGGCATGTTTAAGCTGGTTAAAAAAAAGCTAAGTGCTACCATGTTCAGGGGAGGGCTCTTTCTGCTCAGAAATGTTTACATGAGCTCCACAGGTTTGCGCGGATCACCGCAGGGCTTAGCAGTAGAAAAAATGAGGGAAAAAAAAGGGGAAATAGCCTGGGAAAACCAATCAAGCATAAATGATTGAAAAGCCCTATTCCACTCACACTGGCCCATTCAAACCCCCCAATAATACATCTGGCAGATAGAATGTATCATAGTCAGCCACTCACACCAGGTGCATCTGCAGCACACTAATATAAAGTATGCATACACCCTTCATTCTGATTTTTCCCACATACACTGAACCACTGGAGTACAAACTTGGGAATTTTAACAAACAAAATGATAGGGGCTGCTGCTGCTCTGCTACATCTATATGCACTACAGGCTGAAGTCAGTGATGATGATGATGCTGACAATAGGCCTAGACTGAGGAGGAGAAGAGTGTTCAGGCCCAGTGTAACTTTTCAGGAGCTACATGAGCTATAGATAGTAGACGACTACAGGGTGGACAGGGACATACTACAGCAACTGACTGATCAATGCCTGCCTCACCTCAGACCCAGAGCCAACAGAGGGGAATCCATCCCAGTGGAAACAAAGGTATGTGTAGCCTTAAGAATGCTAGCTACAGGTACTTTCCAAAGACTTACTGTGGACATCATGGGGATCTCACAGGCATCCATATCCAGGGTACTACACCAGTTCCTGGATGTCATGCTAACACATGCCAGTGAGCACATTTATTTCCCCAACACCCCTGAGGAGAGGACCAGCAATATACATCTCTTTCACCATGTAGCGCACTACCCAGAGGTACTGAGTGCCATAAACTGTACTCATGCGCACATCAAAGCACCACCCGGTGAGGAGAGTAGAGTCCACATCAACCGCAAGGGGTATCACTCCGTCAACTGCCAGGTTATGTGCAATGCCCAGGGCATTACCATCAATGTGTGTGTGCTGGCAGCCTTGGCAGTTATCATGACTCCCACATCTGGCATGCATCACAGCTGTGCCATGCATTTGACAGGGGGGACATCCCGTACGGCCATCTAGTAAGGGATGCTGGTTATGCACTGGAACTGTGGATGATGACACCCATCAGAAATGCACACACACCAACTGAAGAATGCCATAATGAGGCACACACACAAACTAGGAACATCATAGAGCATGTGTTTAGGCTACTCAAATCATAGTTCCACTGCCTTGACATATCGGGTGGAGCCCTGCAGTCCTCTCCTGCCACATGTGCACACATGTTCATGGTATCTGCCATGCTACACAATATGATCCTGTGGAAATAGCTGCAGCAGGAACAAAACAGGGAAGGGATACACAGCCCCACCATTGCCAAGGTCCCCACAGGCACAGGGGGACTCAGAGGAGGAACTCCCTGAGCCTGTCCCTGTAGACAAATGTAGGCATGCCCAGTACACCCTGGCCTTGGTAAAGAGGCAATGCATAGCACATACACTGACACCCTAGGGACCCAAGGACTGAGACTTCACTCACATACACACAATAAAATGCATGCCAGCCACATCACACTACCTATACCTTGCCATGTATAGGCTGTGTACTGCATGCATCTGACAGAGTCAGCCCTGAAGCAATGTCCTGTCAACTGCTGCTGGCACAAGGTAAGTCACTCTTCTTAACAATAAATGAATGGGGTAGTAGACTGTGGTAGCATATGTATGGTATTGCTGCATGTATGCATGGGAATGGAGTGGATTACCAGGATAGCAGCAGACAATGGACAGGTATGTGGGACAATAGGAACTCTCTCCCAAATACTGGCTGCCCCACAATATGCAGTAGGCCCCAAGCCAGCAAAATCAACTGCACCATGTGAGGGACTTACAAACAGTGGGGTCATAGGACAAATGCATGGACGTCAATGTTAGAGTCCCATACATACCTCTAAATCTCTTACAGCAAGAAATCTATACATAGCCATAAAAAATGTGGGGCAAAGGCCCAAAAACAGGGACAAGTCATAAATATTGCTCTTACAAACATAGAAAGTTGATAGAATAACATGTGTTGCAGTAGCATGAATTCTCTGAAGGCCAAGAAGTCTGAAACTCAAATGTCTGTCATTATTTTCTAAGTTCAGTCTTTAATGAGTTGACATTAATTTTCCACACCACAATTTTATGAAACATGGACAGTTGAGAGGTATGCCCCCCCCCCCAACACACCCATGTTCACATAGAACTGCAGTAACATTTATGTTTGTAAGGTAATAGCAGCAGACCATACATTCCCAGTGCTGTCACAATCAACTTGATAACTTGTTTCATTTCTACAATATGCATGGGTTGATGTACTATGTTTGTTTGTGGTTAATAGTGTCAGGAAGTAAACAACACTTAGTGGTGGCTGTTGTGCATTAGTGATCTAAGTACAGTACTGTGGTTAACATGGTCCATGGTTTGAGACTGGTTGTGCATGTCTCTTTTGCATGTCAGATACACCTATGGTAGGAGTTGTACACACTGTCCGGAAGTCAATATTTGTTACTGCAGGAAAGCTGGACAATGGAGGGACAGAGGGCCACACATATGGACAGTACACAGCTCTGAATAACCTACACAGTGTCTAGTAGAACAGCATGTTGTGACAAGTCAGTCTATTGCCAGGATATAAAGGCTGCCCCATTACTGTGTTAGTACTGATAAGTCAGTGAGCACCATCCACTCCCCTGGAATGACACAGTTTCACAGAATGTCCACATGTATGCCTCATATATCTGTTCTGCTTGTCATAACATTGAATTTGCCTGGCAAACTATTTGCAAACCAATAAAGGCTGATGTGAAAACATCAATGACAGACAGTTGAGATGCAGATGCCATATCCATAAGAAAATCCAAGCTAATACAAAACCGTTCTACCAACTGTCTAACTTTGGAAGTGCAATATTAAGACCCTGTTCCCATGTCTGGGTTTGTGTCTGACTATTATATATGGGCCTGTCCAGATGTCTGTCTGTAAGAGTTTGACAGTTATGGCCAACATGTAGCCTTGTAATAACAGTGCAACACAAACCGTCTGAGGGCAACAGCAGATGTATGGGGCACAATGATGGACAACCTGCTAAACATGTACAGTCAGAGGTGTAAAATCTGTACCCTGTGTGTGATGTTACAACTTCTACCCCACTCACACCATAACTATAAATACATAACAACAACCACAGACAAAGGCTGTGACTGGACGACAGAAGGACAAAGAGACACATATAAGGGGAAAGGGAACCACTGACCAGACAAACATATAATGTGCACACTAGAACAATTTGTGCTGTAACATAGTTCCCTGCAGTATATGGAGTCAGTAAACAAATGTTTGTCAGTGGTTCCTCACATTACGCTATATTGATCTGCCACTGACATACCAGGAAATCACAGAGTTATGTAGAATATACCACACATATTATAGAAAACTGTTCAATCCAATGCACTCTGTACCCACTCCAGGATATGACTCAGTTAATAAGGATAGCACACAGCCAGGAGATCCCTCAGCCAGTATAGCACTGAGGTGCTGGACTGCTTGCACAGGTCATCACCCATTTGGCTGTAGCACACAAAGTCCTGGACCAGAGAACAGGTAGCTCTGGACTGGAGTCCACTGTTACTATTGAAGGTCATACTAGGTAGGGTCTTACACTTAGAGAATTACAGCTTATGTCTAAACCCACATGAGAATTACAGCCCATGTCTAAACCCACATCTGACTATAGAACTGTGTTGACCTTATATGCCTTTGCATACACACAGCTATGTACACCATAACTGTCTCTCATCACCCACATCAGACAGGATTACCCTCATCTATCTGCATGTGACACATATAAGATATATCTGCATCTGATGATTGTGATATGCATACATATATATAGGTAACATATACAAATATACAATGTATATACAGGCAGACACAGGGTGAGAGAGAGACAGACAGAGACAGACAGAGACAAAGTGAGACAGGCAGGGAGACAGAGAGACATGGATAGAGAGAGAGAGAGAGACACCCTGAAAGGCATACAGTGGAGTACTGCTACAGCCATTTGCACACCAATTGTAAACAGTAGCATGTTCAAGTATGAAAGTGAGCTCCATTGTGTAATAGTAGTGAGGTATGGGTTGTAATCTCACATCATCTGCTATGTGTGTGTGTGTGTGTGTGTGTGTGTGTGTGTGTGTGTGTGTGTGTGTGTGTGTGTGTGTGCGTGTGTGCGTGTGTGTGTGTGTGTGTGCGTGTGTGTGCATATGTGTGTGTGTGTGTGTGTGTGTGTGTGTGTGTGTGTGTGTGTGTGTGCGTGTGTGTGTGCGTGTGTGTGTGTGTGTGTGTGTGTGTGTGTGTGTGTGTGTGTGTGTGTGTGTGTGTGTGTGTGTGTGTGTGTGTTTCTGTAGCTATTACATTTACAGCAGAATACACATGCCCAACAGGCCTATGTCTAACAGTCACCCATTTTATGGCCCTGATACTACTGTCATCCACAACAGTGGCCTACCTGTCAGCAGCTACTGATGTCATCCACCCCAGCAGCAGTGTCAGACACTCTTCATATGAATAAACCTGGTGGTGCACATAAGTACATAGCACTGTAGTGTAGACAGTTAGATAAGTAGTACCTCTAATCCCTGCAATGACAAGTCAGTCTGTGCATTTATTGTTGTCCTCTTGTGACTGTCTGTATTTGCTGCCTATGTTTGTACAATAACAATACATTTTAAGGCCTGTTACACCCTGTTAAACCACCATTGCACTACTGTACTGAGCCTGTAGATGTCATTTACCTTAGAAGCAACGCTGGACACTTTTCAGCCATATAAGCTCTGTGGCGATAAGTACATAGCACTAAAGTACATACAACTAGAAAGGTACATAACACTATAGTACAAACAACTGGATAGGTAGGAGTGCTAATCTCAGCACTGGCAAGTGTGTGTGTGTGTGTGTGTGTGTGTGTGTGTGTGTGTGTGTGTGTGTGTGTGTGTGTGTGTGTGTGTGCGTGTGTGTGCGTGTGTGTGTGTGTGTGTGTGCGTGTGTGTGTGTATGTGTGTGTGTTAAACCATTTTGAGGCTTGTTCCTCCCTGTAAACTCCCATAGGCCTTCTTTACTAGGCCTGCTTATGTCATTCACCTTAAAAGCACTGTTGGACACTCTGCAGCCATGTAAGCTCTGTGGTGCATGCTATAAGTATGTAGCACTATAGTACATACAACTGGATAGGTAGGGATTCTAATCTCAGCACTGCCAGCTGTCTGTGTTTGTAGGTTAAACAATTTTTGAGGCTTGTTCCACCCTGTAAACCACCCATTGCCCTACTTTACAGGGCCTGCTGATGTCATCCACAATAGATACAGCATTGGACACTTTGTAGGCATAAAAGCTCTGTGGCACATGCGATATATATGTAGCACTATAGTGCAATAAACTAGATAAATAGGGGTTCTAATCTCAAGCCTGCCAACTGTGTATGACCATTATGAGGCCTGTTTTGCACTCCTGACTCCCCCCATGGCATTAATTGACTGGGCCTGTTGATATAATCAACCTTAGATACAGCATTAGACCATTTGCAGGCACGTAAGCTCTGTGGCGCATGTGATAAATACGTACGACTATAGAACAATAAACTAGATAGGTAGGGGTTCTAATCTCAAGACTGCCAAGTGTGGTGTGGTTATACCATTTTGAGGCCTGTTCTGCCCTGCCCATTGCATTAATTGACAGGGCCTGTTGATGCCATCAACCTTAGATGCACTGTTTCACATTCTGTTGGCCATACCTCTCAATATACAGTTTTGCAGAATGTCAGGATGATTGCCTCATATATTTTGTGTGTGTTTCATAAAAGTATGGTTTCCTGGCCAATCATTGGCAAAGCATTAAGAGCTGAAATCAGACAATAATGACATACATCTGACTGTCAGACTTCATACCCTTCACAAAAGTAATGGTAATATGAAACTGGTCCCTATATCAGTTATCTACGTTTGCAAAAGAAATATGTAAACCTGTCCCTATTTTTGGGCCTGTATCACCCCATTATTGAAGGCTTTGTCCACATGTATTGTTCTAACAGGTTGAGAGGTATGCTCCAGGCATATCAGCTCCATGGCATATGCATTAAGGACATAGCACTATACTACATACAACTAGATAGGTAGGGGTTATAATCTCAATAGTGGTGACTGTGTGAGTGTGTGTCTGTGTATGCCTATCTCTGTAGCAGCATGGCTATCTTGCCTACCTATAAAACTTTGTGTGCCTGTTCCACCCTGTTAACTCCAGAATAGTAGTGGCAGACACTGCAAAACTCTATAATCTCTGTGGTTCATGCACCATGTATATTGTGCTATCTTACATATAACTAGCCAGGTAGGGGATCTACTATCAAGGGTGGTTCCTGAATGGGTGGGTGTGTGTACATATATGTATCCCCTTGCAGCAGTGTGCCTGTGTTATAGCCACAAACATACCCCTTGATCCCTTCCAAAAAGACATCTGCAGAAAGCCATACAGAAAAGTGGGACAAAGCCCACATATTAGAGTCAATATTTAAATATTGCTCTGACAAACATACACCGAACATAGCATAACAGATTGTGTATTTGCATGCATTTTCTGGAGGGTATGAAGTCTGACAGGCAAATATCTGTCAGCATTGTGTAATGTCAGTCTTTAATGAATGCACATGACTTTGCCAGAAAACCACAATGTTATACCAAATGGAACAAAAATATGAGGCAAATGTCAGGACATTCTGAAGACATCTGTAGAGGTGGGGTTATGGCCATGTCTGTCCCACCTTGCAGATTGCAGTCCATGTTTAGCCAGGTGTGACCTGTGACAATGACACAAACAATACAGATGTCCCCAGAGTGTAAGACAACAAACAACTTCTAAAGTTGTTTAGTACCTGCATAAAGCAGTTATATCACATCACAAGCACCTTACTGGTATGAGAAATAGCATAACCTATGATGATGTGACACAAAGAAGCAGTCATACTGGCAAACAAAGGGAAGTGCTGTCTGTTGCACTTGCCGTGGGTTATGTTATGTCCTGCCAAGTGTCACAATACTACAAGACGTGTCCCACATTCCACATTTGATAAGGTGGCAACCCAATCTTGTATTCCCTATGTGTATGCAATATGTAGACATGTGTATGCCCTGTGAGTAGCTTCCATCCACAATGACCCACCTGTATGAAGGCATGAATGCAAACTGCCACCTCCCACATATGTAGGTACTGCCTAAAGATGTGGCAACTGTGAATAGTGTACTGTCTATTATTGACCCACAAACCAATGTTAACACACTGCAATGGGGTCATTCCGAAGGTATGGAATGACGGGCAGGTCCTGGCCTCCAGCTTAATGCAGAAAGCAGTACCATTCTACCATATGGCAAGGACATGGACACACTATTTCCCACATCAATGACAACCCTATACATGCACAAACCACATTGACAGACCTGGCTACTCAGGTTGATAACATTGTTGCATTCACCCATGAAGTAGTGGCAGTGGTCAGAAAAGACTTGAACATGGTTTCCCATATAGGTAAAGGGACTGCATCCAGACAAAAGGTGGACATTACCTCTGTATATTCCTCAGTCAGTACAACAATACATTAGCAGCATGGCTGGTCTGGTATGTACCTATGCAGACATCTGCACCAAATGGAAAGGCTATGTTAACACCCACAAAGGTTATCCATGTCCTTCAACACCTGTGCCATGCAGACAGCCTCGAATCAGTACTGTCCCAGTCATTATTGGACAGGTTGTCCACAGGTGGGCTTTGGCATGCCTAGATGGCAATGTTGTGCTCAGCCCTTTAACAGCTGCCCCATATATGTCAGTATAACTCTATGCACATTACCGGCACAACAGGCTTAAATCACATATATCACAGCAAAAAAAAAAAAAACAGCTGGAGAGACAGGTTTGTCTTCCAGAATCTGCTCTGTGACAGGAATGCACTCCCCAAAAATGTCAAACAGAGTAGCATTCAGACCCTCATCAACTGAATAAAGGTTGAGTTGATGTAAAAAAAAACCCAGGGGTCCAAAGTATGTTAAGTAATGGCAGGGTTAACAGCTGCTGATAGATGAGTATGTTGGAGATAGAGTACTGGATAGCTTGTAAGGGACTCAAGGCCAGTACTGTAGTAACCTCCTCTGTACTTATGAACATGTGATGCAACAGAACTCCCAGGTGACATGTAGCAAGAGTAGCATGCTGTGTCAAGGGGTATGCATGCAAGGTATGCTGTCTGCCCCCATTGTCCCTCACACACTGTTCCATGCATACACATCTAGGTAAACATGGACATATACAGCCATACCTTGCTTATGAAAAGGTCTCTGTGCTGTCATTCTGCATCCTCAGCTACCATAATGGCAACAGTCCACCATGAGTTAGACACACTGACACCTGGAACAGAAACAGACTAAGGTCTGTGAGACAACAGTCAGTCAGCAGAACTAACAGCAATAAAGCATCATGGCACAAAGGTACATACACTTTAATGTGTATGCATGATAATTGTCAGAAGACAGCACCTTACAGGCCATAACGCTACTACACTACACACTGCCATTATATTATATTCACCGTGTGCATCAGACACATATTAGCATGTCCCTGTATCAATGGTATTGATAACAGGGATGTGGCACAGGTGTCATCACATGCACAGGGTTAAGTGTGGGGCTGGCAAAGACTTAGGCTGTGCCATACAGTTGACATCATGTGTGTGTCTGGAGGGGTGCTGATTGGCTGGGCCATGGAGAGGAGCTGTGTGCATCTGTCAGTGACCTGCATGTGACAGTCATGTGAGTGTGTGCATGCACACAGTCAAGCCATGTGCTAGCCCTACATGAAGATATGTTGGACAGCCATGGACCATACATGGCAGAAAGTATGGTTCACCGTCTCTGGACACAAACATGGGAACTGGTTCTGCCAGGTGTGGCACTGGCAACAACAGGCCCAAGGCCAGATGCAGTACTACTTCCTGATGGTGACTAGTGTCTGCTGGGTCTGTGTCCCTCAATGGACCACCCAGGACTATGTGCCCATGGCCTGCCATGTTGTGGTGTGGACAGCACCCTCCCATTGGTAGTGCTGGTTTTACTGACACTGCAGGAGTGTCACTGCTCATGGCCACGTGGGCCATCAGCTGATGTTGTTGCTGACCTACATCCCTGTGTCCAATGCCTTACTCCCACCACATGTTCAAGCACAGACATTGCACAGTTAAGGACTGACAATGTCTCACCCCACCGTCTATCCGCTACATCAGCAAAATGATGTAAGGCCTCACCAATGCCATGGAGGGTGTCATGCATGTAGGCAGTGTGTCATCTATGACCCTGAGCATCCATCTGGTGTACTGATCACAATGTGCCTGTGCCTCCATGATGGACATAAACCTGCATTAGGTGACACATGCTGTGACACCTCTGACAGATGCTAGATGGGCAGTAGTCCTCCTTTGAGCACCCCTGTCAATCTGCCTGGGTGGGGCATCACCAGGTGTCTGGCTATGGATAGTGTCTACAGTCACAGATGCCATAGTCCCCACACTCCCCTAATCGATGCCACCACCCTCTGACTGACCAATATCTGTGGCTGCTGGGGACTGGGTATGTGTGGGCATACTGACCAATGGGACAGATCCAGCTGCCAAAACCCCCACATGTGCCTCACAATGGCCACCATCATCAGAGTCTGATGACACACAGACATCATGTTGTGAAGGAGACACACTCCAACCTCCATGGTCACCTGTGAGGGGAAGACAGCATGACTACATGATTACCTGTACTGTAATGTTTGTTGATACACGCATACACACACACACACACACACACACACACACACACACACACACACACACACACACACACACACACACACACACACACACACACACACACAGGTGAGGTGCCACAAAGGCATTATATACATCACACCTTCTGACTGATGGCATGCACAACACACAATCAGACCACAACAGACACACTCTGGACAGGCCCTGAACAACATACAGTGCAGCTATGTGCAGTTAATGTTGGTAGTACTATACACCTATGAGATATGTGACAAATCAGAGTATGGGATGGACCTTCACCTAACACACAGTGCACCCGTTTACACAATAGTAATGCACCCCTTGTATAGCAGACTGGCTACACCTATACAAAACTACATGCTAATATGTTACAGCTTCTGCAAATATGCTACTGTGATTACTGATGTGATGCATTGCAGTGAACCCACCACAAGTGAAAATGCATGCATTGCAACATGGATATGCTTAACAGTCGTGTGCATAGCAAACTGGTAGCCCTTAACATACCTAGGATATAGGTGAGCCATTACATGACAGTTCCACACTCACTGGCTACAGGTTGATGTACCCCAGCCACACCAGGGGTACCTATGGATTTGTGGGTAAGATGTATTGTCAGGACAAACACACACATGTGACATTGGTACAGGATAATATGTGCATTTATGAACATGTACAGTGCAAGCTGTAATACTACCCAAATTGCTGACATTCACAATATGTGTGCCCATGTGTGCATTACAAATCCCCAACCAAAAATGCTGATTGACCTCACATATGTATACAGGCATGCAGAGGCTGCCACTATGAATGCTACAGTATTACCATGATGAGCACTGGAGGGTTACCTGAACACTCCTTAGCTGTGGAATCTGTGTCACCCACCTCCATGACATATGTAGTGATGGTTTCCTGTGAGCTGGTGGTTGAACCTAGATGCGTCAGGAACTCCTCTGTGGCTGACAGTGGTGGTTGTGTAGCAGGCCCTCCCCTTGTGTCAGCACGGTTCATGGCCACAGCTGCAGCCCTTTGCTGTGCATGTTGTATGACATCAGTAGCACGTTGTTGGACCTGTATGTAGCTCCTGTCCCGGTAGCCCACATCATTCACTGTTGCTACCAGGTCTGCCCACAGTGCAGCTCATTGTTGCTGGTTGTGGAGAAACTTTGACAACAGCACTCATTGATGGAGTCTCAGGAGATCATGAATTGCAGTGGTCTCAGCTTCTGAGAAGGATAAGTTGCAACATCTGTACATCCCACATGACAGACATGAACAGGGGAACACATCACAGGACTGCATACATTGTTAACCATTATATTCAGACCCTGCACATCCACTTTTTCCAGCACTATCCACTGCTAACCCCCACATCATAACCCTGCCATCTATCAGCACAGTATGCCTGTGGGTATCATCAACACAGTGGCAATACAGCATGCGTTGTGCACCTGATCCTGATGTTTCATGCTACTTGCTGCATGTGCTATGAGGAGTTGTTGTGCATGTACTTGTTGCACTTATTACTGCCTGTTCATAGCCTGTCTACATGGTGTGCTCTGTTGTCAGCCTCCTACTGTATTAGTAATCACATGGTCTGCAGGCCCACCTCTCAGGTCCCCCTGGCCTTCCTCCCTCAGATTGTGGAATATATAGCTGACAATGTCCTATATTTCCCCAGTCAGTGTGGTTAATATGGGTGTCCTGGCACTGTATAGCATCTGCCTTATGTGCACGCATGGACAGTCATCTACAAGGAACACACTGTATGAGAAATGCAGTGGCAGTAGTAACCTGCACTCCATACTCTGCCCCTGTCAAGGCCGCATATCTGTCCCCAAACAGGTTTCAATACAATCAGTACACCTCACACACCAGCCACACCTACACAACACCCACAAGTATCTGCAGTGGTCTTCAACATACACATCCACAAAGAAAGTGGATCTCTGAGGCAGAGCCACACAGGGACACTACAGCTGTACACAGCTCATACCACACATGGACACTCACCTGTGTCTCACAACCATGCAGGCATCAGCCCATGTCAAACATGTTATACATAGAGGACTCCAGTGGAGACACACTGGTGTGCCTCTGACCTGGCTGTGTATGTGGATGGTGATAGTTACTTGTGTGTCACGTGGCAAGCTCCACCATAGTGCATACGCACTGCTGTCTCTCACCAACAGGTACTGTCATGGGTCTGTCACAATACATGTTGGTGCACATGACTTGACATGTACGTCCCTGGACTATATGCACTCAGGCATGACTGAGCACACTGGTTATGTGCCACAGGCAGTTATGTCCCTAGCCTTATGCTGCATTATGCTGTCATCCAGACCGATGCCACAATACAATCAGAGAATGATTGCCCTTAACATGTGCACATTTATCATGTGATATTCCAGGGGTTCCAGTACCTGGGAGTCTGGGATGATATGGTAAACAGACCACGATGCTCTGCGAGAGATGGCATCCATCTGTTTCCACTGGTAGTCATGCATCTGCCACTGGTTATCTGCAGCACCATAGTGACTCCATTATTAAAAGTGGTGAAGTTATCACTAGCAACATACATGTGTCAGTACAGCACACATCGACAGCCATGCTGCTAAATGCTAGAGGTGTACACATGACTTTGCCCTCATTGCAAGTAGTCTTAACCCAGGGTACTGCAGACATCTGTGTAGTCACACAGACCATGGTTCAAATCTACAGAGAGCACCCCAACCTACCTGGTCAACCATCTTATCATACATTCAGATGCCAAGGTGCAGCCAGTAAGGCCATGGGACATGGGGTGTCTGTATATATGAGACACATACACACCTCCACACTGTACAGGCAGTAGGATGTACAGGGGGACACTGCAGGGGCAGTTCACCATTGCCAGCACACACCTATTCAAATCACAGCTAGCTACCAGCCAACCCATGTGACCAGGAAGCCCATTCAGCCTATATGGACCTCATCAACTGTATTAGGAGTCGGGTCTGTACCCTGATCCTGGGTCTGTTGAACAACCCTAACATACATTGTCAGATGTACCCATGCCAGCACACAAATGGCCAGAGAGTTATCAACAGTGGAAGCACAAATACCTTGGTGTGGCCAGGGGCTAACCCCATAATATGTGAAGGTGTATTGCAGTTGACATTACACAACAGAGGGTACCACTGCAGCATATCTACAGTGTCATCCTCTGTGGCAAAGCAACTATCATGTGGTCACATTTGCAGTCACCATCTCTCACAATACCCATCTAGCTAGGGTCAGCCATACATACCCCTCCAACATGGAATACATCCTCTGGGGGGTATACATAGCCTCACAGCCCCCAAACCCTCATTAAGTAATGGCACCAATATGTGCACATACACACAAGCGATATATGTGCATTTGTATACATGTATGTAGTCAGGTATACCCGACAGGCCTACATCATTTTCTGCTAGGATATGTACACCTGTCTAGTGGACATCTGCATTACATACTGTCCATAACAGGGATGACATACTGCTGTTCAAGACAAAGTAGGGACAGGTGCCCAGTTTGGAGCAATGTCTCTGTAGAGTGTACATGAGAATGGGTACAGTTCTGCAAACCTGCACAACAAGCACAGAGTTATATTGTCTACATCCACTACAGACAGTCATCTCCCCTACTGCACATATGTCTGAAACAGCACAGGAAGCACCTGCAGTTGCTCACTTGAGGTGCTCAAGGACACTAGCTATACCAGTGCTGTTGCTATACCATACTGGTTGTCTGACAGAGTTGGTGTAGGCCTCTCTCCCTGTCTTCAGTCACAGTACCTCCCCTGTCTTCTATATGTAGGGAACAGGTCACCACTGCCATGTGAACGTCATGGTATACATGTGCCATGGGAGCCTATCACTTCACAGGATGCATTCTACATGACCCCAAGCATAACCTTAAAACACCATAAGGAACCATATTCAAAGGAGGACTGAGTACCACCTTTGTCCCAGCTATTTGTTGGATAACCACTGTCACCCCTGTACAGTAAGGTGTTGCGTCCCCCACTCAGTCACATTATAGACCTAGCAGCCTAACTAGGCTGTTCTGCAAGGTCATAGCACAGTTTTTACAGAACCCCAGTAACAAGCACAGTGGTGACTGCACACAATCCATCACACACATTTAGGCTTTGTCAAGAACGGGTTCATGTCTGTTACACTGGGTAGACCTGTATGACACAGTCACCAAAGCCGTGGACAGGGGGGGGTGACAATGCAAACTGCCTATCTTGACCTGGACAAACTCTGTGACAGTATAACCCCCCATGGTCATTACAGACATAACACTCCCATGTATGCATCACACCATATGTTACCAGAGGGGTAGCACACTGGTGCATTGACATGACCCACCTTTTCCACATAGTGGAATCCACCTCAAGTGGTTGACCCATAACTACATGTGTAACCTGTTTTTCCATCTTTGGGCCTCTGTTATGTGTGATGTACACTCCTAACGTGCATGTAACAGCCATTAGCCTATGTCCAACCATGTCTGTGGATGCTTGCTTGGTGTGTGCCATCACTGGATGCCCTACTGTTGTTGACATCTACCTAGGAAGGTCTCATACAGATACATGACCATTGCCAGACACATTGCCTCAAGCCACATAGCAGGACATGCCATGTCAACCTCTTTGGGGAGAGTGATGTCCCCACATAGTATCATCGTACTAACAACATCCTAGGCATGCAATCAGTCATGAGGGAGTGGTGGACACAGGTCGTTGGCAACATGACATTTCAACACAATGTTGCTCCCATTGTAAGGTACACCTTCTACATGGCCCATGTCATACATAAGGGTATTGTCATCAAGGGACATGGGATATACACATACCCGTATTCACCCCAATGAGGCGCATTATTGTATCTAATTCCCTGTATGTCATTCACATCACACAGCACATGCAGCAGCTGGGGACATCACAGAGGTTCCCCATTCTACCATACACCGACAGGCTATAAGGGCAACCCTCTACCCAGTTTCATACATACTCTTCAGGTGTGACCTCAGTGTGGCATGCCAGGTAATCATGGACTCCACATTGCTGGGACTGCTGCACAAGTGGAAGTCATGCTCCACTCTGTTAACATACACCCACACACGCCCTCAACCTGGCATGTCACATGAAGTGGGCATGTTGGCAGCTCAGATGTGTGTCCCACACAATCACCCTGTAATGCAATGGGGACTCTGTCCACATCAGGCAGGGTAGCCATTTACAACTTTGCAGGCATAACCTGGATAACTGTATGGTTAACTGCACATACACCCTTGGGATACCACCTGTATCCCTGCTGGACTGAGGCATCAGTTGCTGCCTTGCATACACATGGGCTAACCTCTGGCCTATATATATGGCTGTTCAGGGCCCATAGCCTAGTAATCTCATATGGTAACAGAAACACCACATATGGACTGAGTGCTGTGACAGATTGTGCTGTTATGTGTCCACAACTAACACTGCCATCGACTGTTGGGTGTCCCCTGTGGGCAATGTTACAGTACCATGTCATTCAGTCTACATCTGACAAATAGGTGAGTGGTAGTACATGTGCATGTGAACATTCCAGCAACAGCTGTGCTACAAAATAACTGAGAGCAGTGCATATATAGTGTAGGGTGTCCTCCTCATAGGTGTCTGACAGCTGCAGTACCCAGATGTTTGCAGAATGTGTACACATGCCTGATAGATGTAGACCCCCTGCCAGAGAAATGTGGATTTCCGGAAACAGGTTGGACAATATGTGATGGTTGTCCACAGAGTTTAGGGAATGTGTCTGTGACATGCCAGACACCTGGGAACACAGTATGGTACATTAATATCTGGTACTGTTTTCATTACCTTACATTGTATGCCCAATATGTGTGCACTGCTGCTGAGGCAGAGTCAGTTTCTCCCCACTACCAGTGCCTATAACTCACTATCATGTTGCAGGGGGTCACCAGGTATGCTAGCCATAGGTGTCAGGCAATGAAATACAAGTGTGGAGTACACAGTGACTTAGTCGGAGTATATCAGGAGCTGTCACGGACACCTGGACACTCTTTGAAGTAAGCCTGTATGACATTCACAGACTGAGAGGGGCTCACTGACAGTACATGATGTGATATGCCAGCTGTATCCAGCAGTACATACTGTCAGTATTGTACAACAGACAACCCAATAGCAGTCATATGTGAGCTGACCATTGCCGGGGTGAGTCAGGGGCCAGAGCTGTGATCTATGTCACTGCAGACAGAGACATAAGGGATGGCCGTAGGTGGTGGGCAGCAGACTAACAGCAACATGTCAGTCCAAGAAATGTGGTTGAGACCTACTGTGTACATTCCTATTTCTCATGACCGCATACCCCCATCAGCATTCCATTACATGTTTAATTCTCTGACATACCTGGTATATTCCTGTACTCCTTTGTGAGAGGAAATCAAATTGTAGTCTCTCACAGGATCGTAGTCTGTCATCATCAAGAAAGTGTCAGACCTGTTTACCATAGGCAGCAGCTTGCCTTTTGTAGGTAATGGTCTTGAACAGGTGATTGCCTGTGCACCAGTCTGTGACTCCCACTAGCTAATTGCATGCAGATCAGCTGGGGTGCATTGCCATTGGCCAATGGCATGGGAACACCGTCGTATAATTAAGGCCTTCATGTAGGCCTTGGCCCTTTTCCTGGCCTATGAGGATGACATTACCGCTCAGTTGTCCTAGTGGTGAAATCCCACTTACCCGACTTTCATATAACCGAGGCGACAAAGCCGAAAATGCAGAAGACAGACCATTCAGAACACCAACTTTCAACTCCAGGTAAGTAACCGATTGGCCAAAAACTAAATAAATAAATAATACTGAAGCAATGTAAACCCAGCCATACCAACTTCGAGATTGTACTATTGCGGAGATAAGGGGCAAAGTTCAACATGGTGGCCAAGAGGTTACTTACCTGGAGTTGAAAGTCTATGTTTCAAACAGTCGGTCTTCTGATTTTTCAGCTTTGTCATCTCGGTTATAAAAAAGTCGGGTAAGTGGGATTCCAGGTTTGTGAAGTAGACCCATTTTATATATATATATATATATATATATATATATATATATATATATATATATATATATATATATATATATATATATATATATATATATACACACACACACACACACACACACACACACACACACACACACACACACACACAGAAAATGATTGACTTTAACAAATGGCTTAGTATCTGGTATCATTCCAAGGGGATCCAGTACCTCACAGCCTGGGAGGACATGATTGGCAGACCATGATGCTTTGCCAGAAATGGCCTTCATCTGTCTCCCCTGGGCTTCAGGCTTCTGGCAATGGCTGTTACCTCCCCATAGTGCCTTTTTTAGGCAAAGTCATGACCACAAAATTAAAAACATGAAAAATTCCTCTAAATAAAATCTAAACGTCATGCTGCTAAACGCTAGGAATCTTAGCATGAAACTACACTCATTGCAAGCATGCCTTACCATGGAGGATGCTGACATTTGTGCAGTCACTGAAACCTGGTTCAAAGCTGTGAAGAGCACCCCAGCCTTACCAGGTTACTTATCCTACCATACTTTCAGACTCCAAACGAGGGCTACAAAGCCAAAGGAGGTAGAGTTTCAATATTTATCAAAGACATGCACACCTACAGGCTGGTCAAACGGTATGACACACAGGAGACACTCCAAGTGCAGCTAACTATTGACAAAACAACTATTCAAATCATAGTTAACTGCACACCCCCAACTATGACTCAGGACACCCACTCCACCTATCTGGACTTACTTGAATCCATCAAGATTCAACCCTCTACCCTGATCTTGGGTGACTATAACTACCCAACCATAGAGTGGAAGACCTATTCTAGCCCAAACATGAATGCCCAGAGATTCCTCAACTTTGTCAATGCCAATGCATTGGATCAGCTGGTTGACACCCCTACAAGAGGTGAAAATATCCTGGACCTGGTCCTAACCAACATGAGTAGCCACTGTAGCACCCCTACAGTGTCATCCTCCTTTGTAAGATCTGACCATAACATGATCATTTTTGAAGTCATCATCACCCCTGACCCCCCCCCCCCACCGGGGTCAAACAAAAAAACTTTTCCAAAGCTGACTACAATCTCCTCAGAGCAGGTATAAGCAGCTTCACATCCATCATCCTTTCAGTTGGAATTAGCACTAATGTCCAACCAATATGAGCACCTACATAGCTGTATGGCCTCAGCAATACCTGACAGTACCAAAGCATCTTCCTCAAAAAAGAGTAAACCTATCTGGTGGACAGCAGCAATAAACAAACTCTATAATAAATGGAAAATAATTGCTGTCCAGTACCAAGAAGGAACAGGTGCCAAATTGGAAGCAATCTCTCCTTTGTCGGAACAAGCAAATAAGGTCACTGGTGAAATCCTCTAAGGCTAACTTTGAGTCCAAATTGGCCACATCCACTAAGGATAATCTCAAGGCCTTTTTCACATATGTCCACCCTCTCAAAGGTAACACCCAAATCTGCTCTCAACTGGTGGTCAATAACACCACATACACAAACACCATAGATATAGTCAACCTTCTGGCAGATAGGTTTAGTGAAAACTTCACCACCCTGTCCCCTCAATCAGTAAACCAGAACATCCCCAGCACCTGCCCCCCTCCCCCTTCTCATCACCAGGGATCAGGTCTTTAATGGCCTCTCAAAGGCAAAATATACAGTTTCCATAGGACTCGATAACATCCCTTTCTGTATACTACATCAACTCAGGGTTCTACCTGACATAGTCGAAACCACACAACACTAACCTAACTCACTTAACCCGCCCCTATCGCCCCTAACCCTAACTCGTCGATGTTCTGCCACCGCGATGCCGGTGGGGTCTTTTCGATTTCGATCTTCTGGAACCCAACTCAGGCATGAGCTCTCAGCTCCATTAGGCACCCTATTCAACAAAAGCCTGAGCACCGGCTTCATCCCAGCTGAGTGGAGGACAGCCACTGTCATCCCTCTACACAAAGGTGGAGCATCCACTGACACAAATAATTATAGGCCCATCAGCCTAACTAGTCTGATCTGCAAGGCCATGGAATGCATTCTCATGGACTTTATAAACAAGGACATTGGCAACCTGCAAACACTTGACCACACACAGTTTGGTTTTGTCAAAGGGAGATTATGCCTGTTAAACTTGGCTGACTTCTTCGAAACAGTCACCATATCCATGGACGAGAGAAAGATGGTGCAGTCCTTCTACTGTGACCTAGCCAAAGCCTTTGACACTATTCCCCACTCAGGCATAATAGATACTCTCCCAGCTAGGCAACAACCCATATGTTACCAGATGGGTAGCTAACTGGCTTACTGATAGAATCCTCTCAGCCAAAATAGGGGAATCCACCTCTAATAGTAGACCCATAATGAACAGTGTATCCCAAGGATCGGTCTTGGGGCATCTACTGTTTGGGATATACTTTTCTGAGGTGCAAGCCAAAACCAGTGGTCTGTGGCTGACCAGGTTTGCAGATGACTGCAAGCTGGGTGCTGTCTTAAATTCCCCTAGTGATGTAAACATCCTCCAAGAGGGCCTTACCCAAACTAATGACTGGTGCCAGAAGCATGGCTTCAAACTGAATGCCAAGAAATCCATCATTATCCCCTTAGGGGAAAATGACATCCCCACTAATTATCACATTAATAACAATGTGCTAAGCATGCAATCAGTTATGAGGGACTTGGGCACCCAGGTTGATAGCAACCTGATTCTTGACCACCACTTTGCCCGTGGTGTATGGAAGAATTTATACATGGCTAACCTCATAAATAAGAGTATTTCACCCAGGAATAAAGAGGTCATAGCATTCTTCTACTCCTCCCTTATCAGACCCATTATCGAGTGCAATGCCCCCTTTGTCATGTACCTTGCCAAGCACATGCAGTACCTGGAGAGACCACAGATGTTATGACCAGGAAAATCCAGGGTCTCAAACACCTGTCCTATACAGATAGGCTAAAAGCCCTGTCCCTCTACTCAGTCTTGTACAGACTACTCAGAGGTGACCTGTGTCTGGCATACCAGGCCATCACAGACCCAGCTTTGATGGAGTTGCTGCATATCCGTAAGTCAAACTCAACCCACGCAACCTGCACACAAGGCCTAAACCTGGTCTGTGACATTAATAGAACTTGTTGGCAAGATAGATTTGTGTCCCAAAGATTCCCCCATGTGTGGAATAGACTCCCTCTCCATGTTAAGCAGAATACCTCTCTAGCCCTCTTTAAGAGGAACCTGGACAAATGGATGGGAAACAGAAAATACACCATTGGGATCCCACCTGTGTCCCTGCTGGACAGGGGAAACAGGTCAGGTGATGACTCTGACAGAACATGGGCCAAATTCATGGCTAGGCTTATAGGGGCCTCTGGACCAATAGCCTAGTATCATCCTATGAAACTATGAACATATGAATTGTAGCCCCAGGAGTATGAAGCACAGAGCTAATTATGTGTTTCTTTAATAAACTTTAGATACACTATCTGCGCATTAAAGTTACTAAACTCCACTGAACCTGCATCACTGTACTACTTGTTAGAAATGAAAGCAAAAGTTTACACACTGCATAAATAAAACAATGACACTGAAAAACCCCAAAACCATCATTATGATGTAAAAATAAGGCAAATGTATAAGCTTCTTATTCAAAATAAAGACACTGACATATTTTCAAAATGCCCTCGCCTGTTTAAAGCAACTTCCCAAATCCAAATCTAGTTGCAATATAACTTAAAAAAACTAAGTAAAATAAAAAATAAGTAAACAAAAACAAAGGCCACATTCCGCCTTCACTACAATTTTAAAAAATAACTTTACACATAGCATATACAAAATCCACACCGAGAATACACATAAAACAGTAGTGCCCACAATATCAACCACTGAAAAATAAAAATTTTATCATTAGAACAATTAATTTAAATCAAATTATAAAAAGAAAATTCAACAGTAGCCACAACTAGCCAGTCAGTAAGGAGCATTATTCAATGAACTGGACTGAGGTCTATCTAACAAAAATGTAGTTATTTATTATTTATTTAAAATGTGTTGACTGTTGTAGAGTACTGATCCCCATGGGCTATTGTCAAACTCAGCCCCAGAGCACAAACTCAAGAAAATTATAAAAACACAGTGCCTAAATTCCAGATATTGAAATAAATATTATAAACACCACACACACACACACACACACACACACACACACACATATATATATATATATATATATATATATATATATATATATATATATACCACAGGATTTAATAAATTCCATGTTGGCACCATGTAGAGCCTACATGGAATGTATCAGTGTACACAGCCTCAGTCCCCCCTCGGCAGCCGCCATGCATATTAATGATGACCCACTGCCTAGGTAGAGCTGAGGAACATGGATAGCAAATCAATGTTGTCTGTTTGTTTGTTTTTTTAAATGCATGCTTTGTGGTGCTGAGTGCAGCAATGCCAAGCTGTGCTCACATGTAAACAGCTCATACCTGCCAGACATCAAAAATTAGAAACAGGATGTACTTAATAAGCATAATGACATTGTATGTGCTTTATTTGTTTTTTATTTGGTGTTTGTGTGGCACAGTGCACAGCTAAGATGAGTGGAGCTCATACATACATAGCTGACACCTGCCAGACATCTAAAAATAGAAACTGGATGTAATTATATTATTATTGGTGTGTTTAAGCATGTTTGCATGGCACAGCATGGTCCTCAGCACTGCTAACAGGTAGCCCAGTGGTAAATGCGAAGGTATACCAGATTTCTTAATATCCACGTAGCTAAATGAGTAGAGTTACAGCTGTATGTGTAATAGGTCCAGGGTTTGAATACATGGAAGTCAGAACATGTCTGTATTTTTGTTGCACATGTTAAGGATACAATTGTAAAATATGGCCTTGTTGCACTCTGCGCAACTATGCTTAAACCTGCTAAGCACCGCATAAACCTGGTAATGGCTGTCAACGATTGTGCAGTACTCAGCTTCTCTTAAACCATGACTGTGTGTGTTTGCACCCCACTCAGCTCTGCTTGGATGGTTAGCATGCTGCTAAGCAATGCAGAGGTTTTTTGAATGTTGCTAAATGACATGTAAAGGAGGGAAAACAGCCTATATTAAGCACACTGGGAGGGAATTCTACAGAATCCATTGGAGTTCAATCATCTGTTGATATGGCTGGTGGTGTTGGAAACAGTGTGTGCTTTCGGGTGCAGCAGTAGGACATTCAGGAGTCCAGGGTCATGGTCGGGCTCCTTGTAAAAAAAACATGATGATGGGCTGCTGCAGTGTGGTTTCCAGGGCTCAGATTAAAGGCGGAGGCCTAAGACCGGCTATCCAAAGAACTCACCAGTGTTACTAGTATCCCCCACACAGGTGAGCAGTGTCATCACCACCATAATGACCTGAAAAGGCAAAAGAGGGGCACCTTGGACACCTGGGTCCTAGAAGCGAGGGCAGGGAATGCCCCATAAATATGTAAGTACTTTTCCCTCTGTTTTACCAATATGTAATCTGATTGTTTGTAAAACTGCTATGCATAATGGTGTGCTTCTCTCCCAACCGCTGCAGCTGAAAAGGCTCTCAATGTTGAGTCTCATGCCAGGTTGCGTCGTATGTGTGGTGAGTATGGATGTATCTGTAGTGCAATAAGCAAGAAAGAGTAATGCATTAGCTACAATAAAGTATATATAATAAAGTCTGTAGTGCAATAAATAAACAATAACAACTGCAGTTCAATAAAAACAAGAAACAATACCAATAAGGAAAATGGTGTACATCAGAATTATCTTGCCATAACCATTGCAGTAGAGCTGTATGCAGTGAGTCTGTAAGGTAAAGTTCCTGCAGTCAAGTATCTTGCCATAACCATTGCAGTAGAGCTGTATGCAGTGAGTCTGTAAGGTAAAGTTGCTGCAGTCAAGTATAACACTTGTAATAGCTGTAGAATGCAAATGTAATGGCTGCAAACTGTATTACTTAACACATAGTACTGTTCATGGCTGTCTCTAGGCCAGTATCATTTACATAGTGCTCTGTCTTCCACAGACTTATGGTAATAAAGGTATATGGGCAAAGTGGGCCACTCCATGGCCAAATATTGGGTATGGACTTCATAGATATTTCAAACCAATAACAATAATATGTGTTCGCCAGTATTGTTGAAAGTAGAATAAATCTGTAGTAATATATGCAGTATGGTTGTATACCATGCATGTGTGTTCTATTGTCACTGTAGTCTAGTATTACACTGTAACAGTACTATAATGCTAAAGGAAAGTCCTGCAACTTGTTTTGCACAATTCATAGTATGTTTTCATGTGATCTCCAGGAAAGTATCAGTCACCCTGTAGTCAGCAGTGCCTCAGTAGCTCAGTCTGTTAAATTCCTTGTACACTGTATATTTTGCCTCACACAGTCCTGGGTTCAAATCCAGTGCTATGTAGCACCACATTTTCAGAATCAGTCACATAATGCTCACAATTTCTCTCTCCCCAAGAACACAAAAATGTTATGGGCGAGTTAGCCCATATTATGTGTAGACATTGTGTTTAGATTTCACAGAATGCAACACTCAATAACAAGAATGTGTTCATCAGCATTGTTGATTCAGAAATAAAACTGTGTAATCCCAGTATGGCTGTATCTCTTGCATCTCTTGCATATATGTACTATGCTGCTACAGTCAATTATTAAATTATTTGTAAATGTCCACTGCAGTCACACCTAGAGGGTTCTGCTCAAATGCCTGCCAACTAAGCCATGCCAGGTGTCTAGTTTAATTACTGTACACAAACATGCCTCTCAAGTGTCACAATTTCTTGTAATGTAATTAAAACAGACTAATTTGTCTGTCACATGTTTACCAGATAAATTATTACCTAGAATGCAATGTATTACCAAATCCATACAGAGCACCCTGGTAGTTATATAAGTCCACATTATGTGAAACCGTTCTGAGTATTTCTCTACCTGCATTTGTTAGTGCTTAACCCTTATTGTCCCATGCTATCAGCTTGAGAGGTATGTACATGCTACAACAGCTATAAGAGAATTGTAGTTACTGTAATTACAACTGTCAGTACACACCTGCAGAACTATGTATGACCAGTGTTGTCAGGGATATCATCTGCAATGTCAGTAATGGAATGTTTTTCTCTCTCTGCCCCACCCCTTATCTTAATGTATTCGTTATTGTAATGTATTATTATGATTTAATATTAGCATATTTTGTTAAACTAACTACATTTTGGAAAATGTAGTTGATTATTGTTATGTTTTATTATGATTTAATATTAACATATTTTGTTAATCTAAGTTTTGGAAAATGTGGTTGATTATTGTTATGTTTTATTATGATTCAATATTAACATATTTTGTAAAAATAACTGTTTTGTTAGCCTTATTGTTTACTTTACACTGGCATGGTGTTACCATACTGACTGTTGTGTTACATTATGCTGTGTTGCACATAATATACATTAATATGTATTTGGATTAATAAATATGATGTTCCATTCTGTTAATACTAACAATGGTTTGGTTGTTACTAACTGGAACTTATTGCTTTATCTCATGTACCACAGCATGTCAAAGTAGGCTGGTTCCAGCTGATCCCCTGCCATGCCTCAATTGGCTGTGGCACTGGGTCCCAGCATGTCTAGGACCCAGACCGGTGGTGTTACCTCTGCTGCCCTGCACTACCTGCAGAGTCGGGTAGTATCTCCCCAGCAGATGGGGCCCAGTCCCCCACTGGGAGCAGTGGCAGAGGGGAGAGTAGTCACCCCATGATGAGCTACCAGTCCTAGTGTGCAGGATAGTCCACCGTGGCTATGACCAACATTTGTGCCAGAATGAGGGCATGCTAGCTGATCTGGTGGGGCAGTGTCACCCAGGTGCACAGCCTCCAGCACAGCCACCCTCAGGGTCAGTGAAGGAGCAGTGCTGACGGTCCCATGGGTGGGAACATGAGCCATGCTGGTGCTGTCTGGAGGCATATGGGACTCGGATTCCACAACACCCTCCCTGTCAAAGGTGTTCACCCTCCCTCAGGTGTCACACACCATCCCCCTCTGCTGTCTTGTCTGTCTTGTCTGTTTGCAAATGCATCCTCACCTACCCAACTTACCTCCCTCACACATACCTATTTCCCTTCCCCAACATTCCACTCTCACCTTAAAAAAAATGGGCACCTGTCCCAAGAAAAAATAACATCGTCCAATACATAGTTCTCAATTTCACAAGTGTCCACTGGACACATGTAATTTGGTCCAATTGGCTTGACAACACAGTTATGTTGTCCTTACCCCTCTCTCTGGGGTTTGAGAATCCAAATTCATATACAAATCTGTCAAAGTGCACAGTTGCTGCTGGACAAGAAATGGATAGCTATGATTCTTTCCTACATCCTTCCTGCACATCTGTCACTGCCTTTTTATATGTTTTCCTCCCTGCTTGCCCGATTTCACCACTTTCCTATCTCCCCTTTGCTTAGCTCAGCTAAATAGAGCTATAATTAGTATATGTATTTTTAACATTGTAAGTCACATGTACAAAATAAACACCTCTACCACAATTCGAACCCAAGCCCATCATATCTGCTGCACACTGCATTAACCCACCATGCCACACTGCTGTCAATTAAAACAGATGGCTTAAACAAAACATAGTAATTCCTAATTACAGTCATTAGGAGTGTTTCAGCAGAGCTGCATGCCGTGCCACCCCACGCAAACTGGAATAAACAGTAATGGAAAAAAATAGGAGTGTACCTTGGATTCTGCTGCACTAGTAAACTACTAGACAGCCAAACACATGAAAATGGATGTAACTGAGGCCTGTGATAAGAGGTAAATGTGCCCTTTTATCAGCAAAATGTAGAAAGTCACCTGCTAAGGCATTCATGTCAAAATACATGTTCAGTTGGGACTCTGGTGTAGAAATACATCCATATAAAACCATGCACATACTGATGGATGTAGAAAATGTTTGTCACAGTCTGTATGTGTGCACATATATCTTGCAAGTACACCTGCTGTAGCAGTGATGCAGTAGCTCAATCTGTTAAATGGCTTGCATATAGTACATTTTGCCACACACAGTCCTGGGTGCAAATGGAGTGTTGTGCTGCATTTCAATTGCATTATTGTGAAGACAGCAATTAATGGATCCACACAAAGCATTGCAAATTAAATAATCACTTTTCAGTGCATGATGTCACAGGCCTGCACTTCGCATATCCGTGTAGCAGTACTATATGTTGCCTAGTACTCTGTTATTGACATAGTTGCCTAACATACGTACCCTTAAACACATGCCTTACTTGAAGTGTAAAGGGTACCTTCAACCTGGCACTACCTGTACAACAGGGCTGACACAGATACACCTACAGCTTGTTGTCCTCCAAAGTGTTCACACTCACTGCCTATGTCTACTACCTGCAGCAGCAGCTGCAGCCTGTGGTAAACATAGCTGCATGTAAAGGTTTCTGCTACAGACCTACTCTCTGTGATGATGATGCAGTCTCCTCACCCCAGTAGTGTCCATCCCAACAGCTAAGACAGGGGCCCAGGTCTACATGAAGGCCTTATATATTGCACAGTGGCTGCATATTATTGGCTAATGATAGTGCAATTCAGCAGCTTTGGCTGCAATTAGCATTTCAGAACCACAGAGTGGTTTAGAAGTAATCACTTGCTGATGGACAACATGCTTAAAAGGCATGCAGCTGGTTATGGAGAACGATTCTGTATGAGAACTTACTCTCACAGAGGATGCCTTTGTGAAACGTTACCAGACACACAGTTCAACAGAAGAGTACTGCATTCTAGCAGGTATATAACAGTTTTTCGTGTATAACAAGATTCATATGGGAGGTTAGAGGTATGGGGAATAGGGATTACAGCAGTGAGCCAGTCATAGACCTGTGGTAATAACATGTCAGTGATACCCTGCTGACTTACACCTACAGAGGACATACAATACATCAGGGTGGCATTGTCTTTTGTTAGTGTGGCACACCGGTGTTGTTGTCCTGTCCCTATAAAGTGGTTGTTATAGCACAGTGCTATTTGTTTTCCACCACTTCTATGACATATTATTGTGTGGCTGGCCTTAGGGGACACACCACAGAGGACTGGAGTGTTGGGTGTATGATCATACAGCAGAAGCTGTCATGGCATACAGGGAGATACCTCAGTAATGGTACTATCTCAGTTGTATCCACATACATAGTATGTTGTCACACTGTGGGTTATGCCATGTGTGAGCAGGCATTGGGTAGTACCGGCCATTTTGCCTTTGCTGTATCTTTACATAGTGGACATCCACATATCTAATCTTGTAATGTATTCCCCTTAGGTTGTATTTCAGGAATAATGTACCACAGATGATACCCACCCTTCTCAGCTGCAGAGAATGAGATAATCTTGCAAGGACAAAGGCAGCATCATAACATCCTGATATCCAGGGGGAGACATAATAGGGAACAGCGAGCTGCATTGTGGTCAGACCTTGCCTATAATGGGCCAGTAGGACAGGACATATGAGCAGGTTCAACACAGGGCAACCGAGAATGATTAATGCTGCACATTAACGGGCAGCAGATATAGCCAGTGATCATGCTGTCACCAGTGGAGGGCCTGCACAGGAACAATAACTCTCAGCCACTGAGGAATTCCTGGTGTACCTAAGCACACACAACAGCTCCCCAGCATCCATCACACTGTACATCATGGAGGTGGGTACCACAGTTTCCACAGCTGAGGAGCATGCAGGTAAGCTTACTGTGATCAGCATTGTAATACTGTAGCAGCCAGTATGTCAGGCTGTAGATACTTTTATGTGGGGGTCAGGTCTTTGTTCTTTGGGGGGGTGTAACCTCAGGTATACACTCATAACACAATAGCTGCTGCAAATGTGAGATATATAGACATATTACCATGTTATACTGCAACATGCAGTTGTACTGACATTACCCCACCCTCAACTTTACACAGGTCTGTCAGGTATTGACCAAGGCCATGGCCCTGCCCCTGGTAATTATGACGCTTTCTTAAGGAACAATTACAGTCTAGTATGGTGGAGGGCCAGAATAATGCCCTATTTACATGTAATTATGTATATAAACAGTGTAGGATGTTTTAAATGCCAGTCTGGAGGCGGTACCTAATGTTTTGAGAGGGGGGGTAGTCTCAGAAGTGTAGTTCAACAAACAGATACACTTTGGCAGTTACAGGTAAGAGCAGATAAGGCTCCTCGTTTAAATGAGGCAAGGAATCTAAAATGCCTTTTAAAATACAACATGTTGAAGGTAAATACATTAGGCAGTGAAATGGGTATTTCCATATAATTGTGAAGAGAGTTGTACTGGGTTTTATGTGTTATTTTTTCAATTATAGTGTCATACTGAGTAAGTAAAAGATAAATATTACGCGTCATTTTTTACTTGATTTACGTCAAGTAATGGTTATAAAGGTCCTGAGTTAAATTTGAATTGTGTTCCGAGGTAGTGCTTTGTGGATGAAGGCGGAGAAGGAAGTTGTTTGACCACTAATCCAGTTGTCGGTCTTCATTGTTCTGAGTCTTGGATGATTTTCATACACAGTAGTGCAGGTATTAATGTACTGCTTTTATCATTCTTATTGCAGGTGACCATGGGGATTGGAGTGTGTCACCTACACAACCTGATTCCAGTGTCTCCTCGGACACTGAAGATGATGGTGGCCACAATAAGGTACAGGTGGGGGTGTCAGGGGCTGATTTTGTCCCAGAAGTAGACATCACTCTTCTGCCCCCATTGTCACTGCACACAATATGTATGCCCACACATATCCCATCCCCGGAGACCACAGATAATGGACAGTCAGAGAGTGGAGACATTGAACAGGTAAGTGTGGCAACTATGGCTCTAGTGAGTGTAGACACTGTCCATAGCCAGAGATCTGGTGAGGTCCCACACAGACGGATTGATAGGGGTGCTTGTAAGAGGCCTTCTGTCCATCCACCACCTGTTGCAGGTGTCACATCACATGTCACTCGGTGCATGTTTTGGGCTATCATGGAGGTGGAGGCACATTCTGAATGGAACACCAGGCATATGCTTAGGGTTATGGATGCTGCAAAGTCTGACATCTGTGACAGGCTCCACCACATTGGGGAAACCCTGGATTAGTTCATTGATGCAGTGGACAGACAGTGGGAGAGACAGTGTCTGTCTTGGACCACACATTGTCTGTGCTGGAACATGTTGGAGTTGAGCTTCAGACCCATGGACATAGGTCACCAACACCCTCTGCTGAGAGTCTGTGTGGCTGTGCACACTCACGCTACTGTAGTGGCAGTACATCCAGCTCTACAGAGGGGAGTGTACTGTCCACACCATGACATGGCAGGCCATGAGCTCATGGTCCTGGGTGGTCCCGTTGGGTGCATGGTCCTAGCAGGCAGCAGTCACCATCACTTACAAGCACTGCTTCTGACCTTGAGCATGGAGGTGCCAGTGCAACTCCTAAAGAAACAGAAAAAACACTCAAAACTGAATAAAAATGAAGAAGGCAGTTCACGGATTCTACTGGCAGCAAGTTTAGATAAAAGACAAGCCCATGATGCTGAAAAATCACACAAATCTTTTATTCTTTGAAATAAAATATCCTGTTAGCGCTTTCATTTAAACAAAGTGTTAAACTTCATCAGACAACTGTTAGTTTCACATTCACTTCCTTTATAAACTTCCTTTAGTGTTGATTGGTTAAACATCTCATTAATATTAATGAGACTTAAAAATCCATCACATATACATAAAAACACAAGCACCTATTCACTCTAAATGCATCTGACTACTAATGCTTATAATTATTAAATTTATAAATAAACTATGAATGACTATAAGGTAAAATTCATTAAACATCTTATGTAAACAATATAAAACCAATGCTGAAAACTTTTTCCTAATAAGCATTTTTATGAACTGGATTTATGTGTTAAAAACTGCATTAAATTCCAATGACTTAAGAACTCATAAGAACATTTCTTAAAAATGACTGACTATACCTATTTCATAAATATGTGCAAATACAATAGATTAAATGTAATAAATATTTAAAAATATGTAAAAAATACTTGCAACAAATGAAAAAAACCTTGTTTAAAATAAAATGTATGTATATAAGTAAGTTTTAACTAGCTCATGCTACCTTCACTTTTTTCCTTTCAATAGCTTTTAACTTCAGCACAGGGGCTATTGAGCTACGCTCATTCACTTTTAGAGGTAAAAGAGCTCAGGTGGCAAATCCACTTACAGGCAGATAGTTGGCCAGGTCTGAATGAGTTACACAGTTCATAGTAGCAGTAGTAGGCAGATGCATTTAGAGTGAATAGGCGCTTGTGTTTTTATGTATATGTGATGGATTTTTAAGTTTCATTAATATTAATGAGTTATTTAACCAATCAACGCTAAAGGAAGTTTATAAAGAAAGTGAATGTGAAACTAATAGTTATCTGATTAAGTTTAACACTTTATTTAAATGAAAGCGCTAACAGGAGGGTTTATTTCAAAGAATAAAGGATTTGTGTGGTTTTTCAGCATCATGGGCTAGTCTTTTATCTAAACTTGCTGCCAGTAGACTCCATGAACTGCCTTCTTCATTTTTATTCAGGTTCCAGTGCAACTCCTGGCAGAGCCAGTTCCCATGTTTGGGGCTGGAGACTGTGAACAGTCAACTCTACCATGTACAGCCCAATGCTGTTCAACAAACACACGTGTTGGGCTAGCATTGAGCTAGTCTGTGTACATGCACACACTCACACACCACTGTCAAATGCAGGTCACCTACAGACACACACAGCACCTCTCCATGGTCCATCTAACATGCCCCCCCCCCTGACTCGCACACATGCTGTCTACTGTTTGGACCAGCCTAGGCCTCATGCATCCCCACACAACACCCTGAGCAAGTGATGACACCTGTGCCACATCCCTGTCATCCTTGACATCGATGCAGGGAAATGAAGCTATGGGTATGATGCACAGGGTGACTATATTAATTAACATGTACTTGTGTAATGTAGTGTTGGTTTACCATGACACTTGTAGTGGTTAACGAGAGATACTGTATGCTGGCATTTGTCACATGTACATCACATACATTTGTGTACCTTATGTGGTCCTCATGTTGTATGCTGTTGAATTGGTTGTATAGTTACACAATGACAAGTGTGTCACAGGTCTGTTTAGGTTTCTGTTACAGGAGTCTGTTGGGATAACCTATGGACACACAGTGGACATAAAGCAGCACAGGATGGAATGTCAGCACAGCAGACATATGTCGCCAGCAAGGCTCAACACTATAACTGCATGGCTCATAGGTTCATATGTGAATAACAGGCTAACAAGGACAAAATTGGCATTCAGCATACTCATTTATCCCTAATATGTGAGAAGGTCTGCTACCCTTCATAAGTGCCACCAGGGTTTTGATGGTGATAATGCATCTACATATATCCTGTGTCCAGTACCAACAGTTGCTTGGCAACAGTTATGATTGCTGTGTTCTGCATCCCAATGTGTAACCTGTACATGATGTCTGTCACAGAAGATGAGTGCGTGACATGCATGGGGGGGGCTGTTTTATGTAGGGTGTACTGCTTGTGTTACATACCTGTCTCACCAGCATGCACTTTACATAGCACACTGATGTTGGTGTGCAGCACAGGTGACACGTGTTAGTCCTATCATAGATTCAGGGGAGGTACACAGTGGGAACTGACACCTCCTTGTATGGAGCCATACACATCCCCTTCAAAGCATTTCGGAGACAGACTACAAATGTATGGTCCTGAGATTGACTCCATAGGACATTTTCCCTACAATGTGTATTGATGTACCTTGAAACCTGTGTGGTTGCTACAGTTGTACAATATGCCTATGTAGTGACATGGTAAGAGTGCCATTGTACACAGTGATAACTGTGATGACTGCCACATTCAGTATACCAGTGGCGGTCTGGGATGTATGTCCCAAACCTGTCAGTATTGGTTGTACAACAGTGAATGCATCCACATCTTTCCAACCAGTGACAGTCAAAGACTACAGTACTCTCTGTGTTCAATCCATACATCCCATGGTTCCATAACATACTGTAAAATGCTCTAATAGGCTCACACAAACACATGGCTACATTGATGCTAGCACCACTTCCAATCAGTGCACACTAGACATGCCAAGGCACACACGTAGTGCAGGTTGGGTGTATGTAGGTGTGCACACTTACCTATGTAATGGTACATACTACAGATCACCATATATGATGCATGCAACACACCTCACATCTGCTAGTACTATCATTTTAGGACATATTATGCTTGATGAAATATGCAGGCCTTGTGGTCAGTCCTTCTGGAGGCCACATCACTCACTACAAATAAAACACTGCAAAACCCTACATATGTCTAGGCTAACAAGGTTATGCCATATGGATATATGCATACTCACCAAGTGGGCTGGAATGAGATTAGAACCCCCTACCTATCTATTCTTATACACAGTAGATCACAATACTTATTGCATGTGCTGTGGCTTACATCTGATATTACATTGTCAGCTGGTAGTCTTCAGGTGGCTAACATAATCAGGCCTTGTAGAAGAGGCCAGTGTGGAAGCCAGCAGCAAGTTACAGGGCCAAAATGTGCATAACCAATGCAGATGGATAGTCCATGAGGGCATGTCCATTTATTTGCAGGAAGATGTACACACTCATGCACCAAGTGAGCTGGAGTGAGATTAGAACACCTACATATCTAGTCTTATGTACTATAGATCACAGTACTTATTGCACATGCCACATGTTAAGTCTGTTATATATGTGATTGCAGGCACATTAATTGTACATTGCACAAACTAGGCCTGTGTTGACCAGCATCTGTGGCCTGCAGTGTGATATTGCTTCATACTGTTATCTGCATCTAGTATTCTAGCAGTGGGATAACTGTAATTATCCTAGCTACATGTGTACAATTACCAGTATGGCCATAGCATACCTGTGGGCAGGGACAAGTTGCCCTGTCCATACATGTACATTATACATTACAGCACCTGCTCGCCTATGTCTGTCTATGTGGTGACATCCTGCAGGCACAGGGGTCTGTGGGTAAGTAGAATTTGTACTGTTGCACCCTTAGCTTAGATCCTTTAAGCAACAGTATGGCTGTGTGATAGTGGAGATTTACTCATCATTATTAGAGTATGTCAGACAATACAGACATCCACATGCATATTTCTGTATATAACAGGGATGTATATATAACTGTAACTGCATATGTCTATGATATTTATATGTGTTATATAGATATATGGAGGTGTATGTATCCTTTTAATATATATATTTATATATATATATATATATATATATATATATATATATATATATATATATATACACACATATTGCTATATATATCTGTACATATCTATTTGACACTACATAGCGATAGATATACTATGCATGTGAGAGAGAGAGCTAGTGACAGACTGATATGTATACATATATCTGTATGCATAGACTTTTATATATAACAGGTCGTTTTGATGAAGGGGCAACAGGATTGCACTCATTTTAACTAAGTGTATGGGTGTGCCAAGTGAAACTGTCAGTACTAATAAGGTGACTCCATTCCACACCTACCTGTACTCCAGTCCGGGAATTTAGATGTTACAGACATTAACATCCACCCCTGTTTCTGCAGTACTGCACTTCACTAAAACTGTCCACAGCATTCCACAGCTGTGTGCTGTACTTAGTCTGTGACTGCGGTTGGTAATGTTACACCACCAACAGACTGACAGTCTGAGAACCTCTCAACTGTCCTGATTTCCACAGAATGCCCAGAGTTTTGCCTCATATGTTTGATCTGTTCCTCATACATTTGTGGTCTTCTGGCGAAATATTGAGTATTGATGTCACTACATTATATTACTTACAGACAAACATTTGTGTGTCAGATGTTATATTCTTAAGAACATATGTAATAATGCAACACCATTACTTCCAGTGACTTTCTAGGTTTATGGGGACAATATTTGAAATCTGTCCCTATGTTTGAGCCTTTGTCCCCACAATCTTACTGGCTTTGTCCAGATTTCTTGCAGTAAGAGGTACAACAGTCTGTGAAAAACACCAACATAGTACTACCTCACATGCAAAAGATGTGAGCAATTCCAGATTAGAGCCATCAACATCATCACTCATGCTAGCTTCCCTAGTCCACTGAGCCACTCAGGTCACCAGACAGAGAGGAGTCATTCATCACACAATCAATAGCACAAATATGTACATTGTTATCCTGTGTGAGGAGAGAATACAATGGTGTGAGCAATATCTATGTAACAGTCCTGAGATTGCCTGCTCCACTGACATACCATAGGTGATTTTCTGTTAAAGCAGTTGTATGGCTACACTGCTGTGCTGGGGGTGGGGGAGCAATGGCACATGATCTGCTGGGATATACAGTAATCCAAATATCATGTAAGCCAACTGTTTAACATCTCCCTTGACTGATGTAGTGAATATTCCAACCATGAGGCCTAGTGACTATTAAGGAACTCATACTATTTGACTGGGTATCTGTAGTCCCATGTGGATGTTACATCTGTCCAATTAACCCATTATATTTCTTTGCATAACAGCAGCAGATCCATACATATGATATAATATAGTAATCCTTACAATTAGTGTGTAGCTTAGAGACTTACCTTGCAAATGCAGCAGTTGAGAGACCTGTAGTTCTGGGTTGACTCTGTGTTATTCAAGCCATGCACAACCAATACATGGATAGGTACAGGCTGTGTGGGTTGCCTGGCATCAACAGGTTTACTATATGTATGTGAATAGTAGTAAGGTGTCGATCCCTAGGGCCCTAGATTGTCAGTGAATGTGCTATGCATTGTCTGTTATCCAATGCCAGGGCATAGTGGGCACACCTACATCTCCTAGAGGGACATCATTAGTGGGCTCCTCCTCCGAGTCCTCTTATGACTGTGGCTGTAGTGACCTAAGCACCGGTGGGGGGCTGTGTACCCCTTCCCTTTGGTGATCCTGCTGCAGCTGTTTCTGCAGGACCATATTGTGTAGCATGGCACATATTGTGAATATATGTGCACATGTGGCTGAAGAGTATTGCAGGGCTCCACCAGATATATTGAGGCATTGGAAATGTGACTTCAGCAGCCCAAATACATGCTCTATGATGTTCCTAGTTTGGGTGTATGCCTCATTATGGCTTTCTGCCATGGGTGTGTGTGTATTTCTGATGGGTGTCATCATCAGCAGTTCCAGGACATTGCCAGCATCCCCCAGTAAATGACCATGTGGGATGCCCCCCAGCAAACATCTGGCACAGCTGTGATACATGCCAGATATGGTAGTCATGATAACTGCCAGGGCTGTCAGCACACAAATTCATGATAATGCCCTGGGCATTGCACATGACCTGGCAGTTGATGGAGTGGTACCCCTTGTGATTGACGTAGATTCTATGCTCCATACCGAGTGGTGCCTTGATGTGTACACAAGTGCATTCTATGGCACACAGTACCTCAGGGTAGTGTGCTACATGGTAGAAGTGTTGCATATTGCTGGCCCCCGCCTCAGGGGAGAGGGGAAAATAAATGTGCTTACTGGCATGTGGTAACAAGGCATCTAGAACTGGTGGAATGCCCTGGATGCTGATGCCTGTGAAACCCCCCATCATGTCCCCAGCTGATCTTTGGAAGGTAGCTGTGGCTATTATCCTAAGTGCTATACATACCTTTGCTTCCTCTGGGATGGGTTCCCCTCGGTTGGCTCTAGGTCTGAGTTGAGGGTGGCAGAGCTCAGTGAGTTCTTGTAGTATGTCTCTGTCCACCCTGTAGTGCTCTACAATCGCCAGCTCATGTAGCTCCTGGAAGGTTACCCTGGACCTGAACACTCTTCTCCTTCTCTGCCTAGGTCTCTTGTCAGCAGCACCAGCAACAGCATTGACTTTGGCATCTAGCACATACAGATGTAGCAGACCTGTAGCAGCCCCTAGCATTCTTTCACTTAAAATTCCCAAGTCTATACTCTAATGGTGCAGAGTATGGGTGAAAAAGCAGAATGTAGGGTATAAAATAATGAATATGTTGCAGTTCCTGGGGAATTTTCATTATTCCCATTGGTACTATGCTTAGTACATGATTTTCATAACGGATTTCAGTTTGGGTATCAGCCATTTGTTATTTTTTTTTTTCTTTGCTTGGATCTAATATAGAAATATTTGGTCTGCAGGTAAGCAGAATGTTGGTCAACAGGATGGCACCAGTGTTACTGTCCAGACTTTGTTGTATAGCAATCTATTCAAGAGAACTGAGAAGGAATTTTAAGTTGCTAATGCTGTCATGTGATTTGAAGTAGAAAATAAATATGAATTCAGGTTTGTTTGATGGATAGAAGAGTAACTATGAAAGACATGATATTTTGATCACCTTAGGCTAGATGAGGAATATTTAGAGATGGCATGGAATCAAATATGTTGGCTATTATCAGTTCTGGTATGGAGTGTTTACCTGATTTAGGACTGAATCATGCTAATTCAACAACTAATCAAAGCAAATCCTAGGTCAGCTACAAATCCATTAATACTGATCTGCATGGAAGAAGATTCAGATTTAAGTATCAAAGCATAGTAATATTTTCAGTAGGAGTTGTATCATTCCTTAAATGTTTAAGTAGGTTTGGGAATGTGTTTATTGAATATGGAGGTAGGTAAGCAACTGCTCTGAGGGTTTTGCATTGTCTATTTAATGCTATAGTGAGCATAAGCCAGATGGAATCATGGTCTGAAATTTTGTAGGCCTCTGCATGCAGTTCAACTTGTATGTTGTTTTTGAAGAAGAACATTATTCCACCACCTAATGTGGCTTAAGCCGTGGCACATGTAATAAGCACTGTGATCTATAGGGTATAAAGCCAGATATAGTGTATAAAGCCTGCTATCCTGCTAATGTTATATATATATATATATATATATATATATATATATATATATATATATATATATATATATATATATATCTATATCTATATAAAAATTGGGTGTGTGTGTGTGTATATATATATATATATATATATATAATATATATGGCTTCCATACACTAGATCGAATTTTCACTAATTCAAAATAGTGCATGGAATGCTCACTGCAGCGAAAGTGCACTTAATCGAAAGTGCACTTACACGAAGTTCAGTACAACAAATGGGTGTTGTACTGAACTTCCATGCAGTACTCATGGACCTTAGGGTTAGGGCACGGGTCGGGCTATCTCCTTACTATGACCCGTGCCCTAACCCTAAGGTCCGTGACGACTGCAGCACAGTGAAAGACATAGCAATGTCCTCCACTATGGTGTAATGGTCACGAACCTTAGGGTTGGGGCATGGGTTAGGGTAAGGGGATAACTTTACTAACTATCCCCTTACCCTAACCCGTGCCCTAACCCTAAGGACCATGACTATCACACCATAGTGGAGGACATAGCTTGTTTTTTTATGTCCTTCACTGTGCTGCGGTGTTTTTGGTGAAGTGCACTTATGCAAAAGTTCACTTTCGTTAAAGTGAACTTTCGCAGAAGTGAGGCTTCCTCTTACAAGTTCGAAGTAGTGAACTTTCGTTCTTGTAATAGGAATCCATATATATATATATATATATATATATATATATATATATATATATATATATTTATATAGATATACCAACTCTGAGATCCTAATACAGTGGGGAAGGACAAATTCGCAGAACCCTACTATACTGTGAACTCTAATGTAAGCAGATGGCACTTTTCTAACAGCTGATTTTTGATTAGCTGTACCAGTTCCTTCCCCCATCAGTGAAAACACTAATCAATGAAACTCTATGCACCCATATATGAGGGCACTAAATTTGATGGAATATACTTTTAGTCAACATCTGTTTCGTCAACACAACTTAGTCTACTAAGCAGCTGCCAAAAGGTGTACTACACTGTACAATTCTTGGGGTTGGGGAATATGCCTTAACCTGACATTGTACAATCTTGGAGTTAGTGTATACAATTAGTTGGGAGTTTGGACTGAGCATGCATACTAACATGTCAACATTTAATCTGACAAAAGTTTTTGTTTGACATTAGGAACTTTGACGTTTGGGTATGTCAAACATTTTTAAGAAGATCCAATATGGAATACCTATGTTTGTTGATGTTTATTTTAATTGACTGGTGAAAAAGCCAATACAACTGGTTGAAAATTAGCTGTATGGGCTTTTGAGCAAGATAGCTGAACAGTGGGGTTTTGGAAATTTGCCCTTCCCCCACTGTAGTGTGATCTCAGGGTTGGTATATACAATTATCAGGAGATGGGGGGGCTGTAGGGATAGAGGGCCTGCCATCTAGAACAACAAAAAATATATATATTTTTTTGTTTTGTGTTTGATGATTTGTGTTTCGAACACTTACGGACTGATGGTACGAGGTTCAATTTTTGTGATATGTTGATGGAATGTCACAAATCCACACATATATATCAAAAGGTCAAAACAAATATCAAGCACATAGTACTTGAAAAAAATGTTTGAAACATAAGTGCTCAAACATTCAAAATCATTAAAAAAATCAAAAAACTACAAGCATATTTTTTTCATTGCAGAGGGCAAGCTCTCTCACCTTCCACACTCCCTACTGCTTAGATAAATATATATCACATCTGAGCTCACACTACAGTGGGGAAGGGACAACACTAAATATGAGACTAAATGAAAAAAACACATTTGCAGCTATATAATGTTCATAAATCCATAATAACCACATCAAATGAAAAAAAAATGACAGCCAACAAATGGTTATTAATTTTATGTTACTTTAAACATAACATAAACAATGTACTGGACTTCATGGGCTGGATTCAATAAACTCTACATGATTTGGTCACACTGTGTTCACATCATGAAGTGACAGGCAAACAATAGTGCACTAATTTGTATTCAGTAAATGGCTCTAAACAAAGGGTAAAGCCACACAAACCAGGTAAACATCACATCATGCTAATTAGTGCATATACAGCTGAATAATATGCTAATCAGCCAATTCAAGATGATGGAGTTATTCAGCAAGCTATAAAGGAACCATGTATGCTCCATGTAGCCATCTGCCTTGTACTATAAAACCTACTGGAATACAGCCACAGAAACTACCACAGGAAGGAAAGAATGTTAGGGGCCGCTGTTGCCCTCCTTCATGTGTATGTGCAACAGTGTCGACTCTGTACTACTGCTGATAGACCATGGGTAAGAGGAGAAGGGTATTTAGACCCCATTTAACTTTTCATGATCTGCGTGAAGTGGAAATAGTAAAAAGCATCAGGGTGAATACAGACAACCTTCAGGAACTCTGCAATCTCTGTCATCCTCACCTGAGACCAAGGGTAAACCGGGGAAACCAATACTAGTGGAGACCAAGGTATGTGTATCAATTAGAATTTTAGCTACAGGAACCTTTCAGAGAACCGCAGGTGACATTCTGATGGTGTCACAGGCATCAGCATCCAAGATTCGACACCATTTCTGAATGGTATGCTACAGCATGCCAGTGACTATATATATTTCCCCATACCCCAAGGACAAAGTTAGAACAATGCAAGAGTTCTATGCCATAGCACATTTCCCTGAAGTATTGGGTGCAATAGACTGCACCCACATTGAGATCAAATCACCACCCAAGGAACAGGGAAGTGTCTACATCAACAAAAAGGGGTTCCAGTTCCTTAACTACCAGGTTGTGTGTAGTGCTAGGGGGATCATTCTGAATGTGTGTGCAGTAACCCCAGCAGTTACCACAGCTACCATATCTGGCACACTTTATAGCTCTACAGGTTTTCCAGGGATGATTTCCCAAAAGGCCATTTACTGGGGGATACAGGGTATGCATTGGAAGCATGACTGATGCCCATGAGAAATGCACACACCCACAGATGAACGCTATAATGAGACACATACTCAAACAAGAAACATCACAGAGCATGTGTTTGGGCTGCTGAAGTCATAGTTTCAGTGCCAAGATACATCAGGGGGGTCCTGCAGTATGATCCCAGTACTTGTGCTGAAATTATTACACTCTGTGCTATCCTACACAATATCATCCTGCAAAAACAGATGTAGCAGGAGCACCATGGATTATGACCACACAATCCACCACCACTGGCAGGGTCAACACATTCACATGCATTTAGGAGTCAGAGGGGAAACCCCAAGTTGTTGTGGGTGTAGGTAGATGTAGGCGTACAAAATATATCCAAGATGCAATGGATAGCACATATGCTGACCACCTAAGGGGTACACCTTTCATCCTATGCATATAAATACAGTAAAATTGATGCCAGGCAGTGCTCACCAACTTTGCTTCCCCATGTAATGACAGTGTACTGCTAGCATCAGACAGAGTCAGCCCTGAATGATAACAGTTGTATCTGCAGGATTGTCAAAGTAAGTATGAAACCTGTAACAGAAAAATAAAAAATAGAAAAATAAATGTGTAAGAGTATAAATGGATGGCAGATACCTGCATAACTGGTGCTTGTCAATGCACATAGAAGTTGTGTGACTAGTCCAACAATGACATCAATATCTAACATGACTGACATCTGTAATAGTTAATTAAGCAATTTACCAAACAACCTGCCAATGCAACTAAAATATCCACTACAGAAAAAAACAGTCTGAAATCTACTCATCTCTACATTCTTTCAAGTGGAGCAATAAGTATGACTGAAACAGTCTCTTCACCTTCAACTTTCATAGCTACATGGTTACCTTTTAGTGTAGATTCAGCCCTTTGAGCATTCTGAAGATGCAAATGAGGTGTAAACTCATTAGAATTGCTGAATACCAATATTTTGACTTCATGTGGCAAATGTAAACACAGTGTAGCCTCTACACCATTGTTAGGTGCTAATGGCTTGTAACTGTGAATGATTACTCTAACTGAAGCAAAACACAGTAATGCACAGACACCCTTCACTGAAGTGGGTGTGTCAGCGAGGATACACTTACAAAGTGTGGAACTAACTGCCGTGAGATTTTAAACAAAACTTAACACCCACGTGTATATTTTTGGCATAATAGCACAGTTTCCTACCTTTGCTGAAAATTGTTGCTCACTGTCATACATTTGTATTACACCTAGAAAGAAAAATGAGGCAATATGCACTAGACATTGCATGTCTGATAGTGAAGCAGAGATAAGGGAATGATTCCCAGAATACAAAGAGAAGACAAAGAGGCAGTTTAGCAAACATATTCGTAAATATTGTGTTATCAGTCATTCCACTAAATATGTTATCTACACATGTACAATAAACTGAGAATGTCTAATTGTATGAACTGTTTAATGCTGGATATGAAATGTGAAATGCTTATATGCACATTATTTGGTTGTTATTTCAAAGCTATGCCTGTGGCAAATAGAGATAATCTACTACAACTGTGTTGTGTAAGTATAATAGTCAGGTGGCTCAAATCCAGAACTGTCTAATTGTTTAAAATTTGTTTCCCTTTTTATCTTTTTTTTCTGTCTTTACCATGTGCACACCACAAGTCATAGTTCAAACATGGTTCACTGCTGAAGGAAAAAGTGAAAAATTTAATTTTGCAAACACACTAGCGGCATTGTGTTGTGGTCAGCACCATGGATGATAATGACTGCAGAACTCCAGTTCTTAGCTGACTGTCTGTGTGGGCACAAAGTGTAAATACAGTGAACTAAACAAGAGAAAACAGATGCAAAGCAGGGTATGAATCCTACAGTAGATATTTTTACTGAGGGGGATCCTAAGGAGTACTTACACAAGTAATACATGTTTGCTATTGCCTTTTCCATTTGCGTGTTGCCTACCCGAGTGTAAATATGGTTCACTGCATAAAAGAAAAGTGAAAACTTTAATTTGTTTCACCTTCCTCCACACAACCAAATTCAGTGGCAATGCGTGGGCATCAGCACTCTGGATAGTACTGAGTGGAAAAAATACACCTGCTGCCTAGCTTTCCCTGTGGCATCGGGTGTACATGCAGTGAGTTTATACATAATCAGCATACAGGTGAGCCAATGTTCAAATACAGCCAATTCTGTATTATAGTAAGGGTGTCATACTGTCATTGCTCCCAAAACTTTGATTGTAAAGGTAATACTACACACCAATAGCTATGTATAGTAGGTCGATTAACAAAAAGGTATCATTACAGTTTGCATACATATACTTCTGTAGGTATCATAGCTCATTAATGATTGACATATGAACCCAAACTGATTATGTGCTTAACTAGTTTACCATAACAATGGTGATTATATAAAGAAAAAGCAGTTGTATATCTCTCATGGACACAATAGTTCACTGACAATCATCTACATCTGTCCCATAACCCAATTATAACTGTAAAACAGAATGCATTGTGAGGTATGCATCATAACTCCAAACTCTATTACTAAAGTCATGCAGGTCTATCCATTTCCAATATATTATCAGTCATTAGTCCTGCATCACAGCTGAGAATGCATGAGCCAGGTCCTTTTAATGTCACACACTTACAGCCTAATTGAAGTACAGCACTAATCAGTCTTTAAGCTGTATATCTTTAATGACCATGGTTGACAAGCACTTCTTATGTTGCAATGAGGAATAATCACCTGTGTGGTCATGTGTACGTTCTCTTTTACATAGGTTTGAATCCCACCTTGTACAAATTACTTTTAACAGTGTGTAAATCCCAATAAAATATGTGCCAAGTCATTCTACTGATCCCTCCAAAGTCAAGGCTTAAAAGTGGTGGTGCTAGCATTAAGTACTGTGTGTGTGTGTGTGTGTGTGTGTGTGTGTGTGTGTGTGTGTGTGTGTGTGTGTGTGTGTGTGTGTGTGCGTGTGTCAAGAATCAGTCTGGAGTCAATTTTACACCAAGATGTGAGTCCACAGCTATGTCAGACAGTCCTCCCAACATCTTTTTCTCAGCATACACAATGATGTCATCCTCTGTAAAGTGCACTCTTGACACTATTCAAGTCAGACTTCTGTAATGGCTCTACATTAAGTACTGTGTTCTCTAGTTTGTGTAACTAGATAGATAGGTGGTCTAATCTCACAGCAGTCAATGTGTGTGTGCATGTGTGTTTTCATTCAGCTATCAGTTTGAGTCAATGTTACACCAGGATGTGAGTCCACAACTGTCAGACACTCCTCCCCAAATGTTCATCTCGGCATGCACTGATAATGTCATCCTCTGTAAAGTGCACTCTGCCACTGTTGAAGTCAGACATTTGCATTGTATGGAGTCCACCTTGTATATCTACACAGGTACAGTGTTAGAATCTGACCTCGGTCAACTTTTGTGTGAGTTAGTGATATATTACGGTCACTGGGTGATATTTTAACTCTGTTCTCATTTGACTCCCACTCAGGAGAATCTTTTACATAAACCTGAATCCAGCATCCCCCTTTTCCCTCTGTCCACATAACATCATTTCTGTGGAACACTGAGGATGTCATCATCTCTAAGATGCATACACACATTGTGAAGCAGAGCCCCTCCATGACTCTCTACAAGTCATCTCCAGACCACTGGATGTGTGATTGCTAATTCACTCATGGGGTGGTGCCCATGTCCTATGTGGACAGAGGCGGTCTGTGATAAAATCAGTCACAGACAAACATACCCCTCACCTAGAGATAGTGATTTGGGGTAAAGAGGATAACAATGGCTAGACTTGTATGGGCTCTTGGTCGTTAGCCTAGTAATATCCTATGACCCTATGAACATTGCACTTGTCAGTGTTGTCATCCATATGTACTATGTTGAGGTATAGATTTACTGCCGTACAACAATGCATTCTAAACTTAGATGTCAGCCACTCTACTGATGCCTGCTGCTGCCATTTAGTTACATGTTCCTTCCATAGCAGCTGTAGTAACATGCCTCCTGAGGACTTGGTACATGGGATGATGCTATGTATATTGTTGCCATACTAAGGCATGTGTTCTGACAGTGAAGTATATCCACATTCTACATAGTTGTCATTCAACCATCACAGTGACATCAGCAGTATGGCACAGGTGTAAATGTGTATACTTAGCATCTGGAAAT